>NW_022096066.1:0-6942 GCF_006542625.1 Nomascus leucogenys
ACAGAGTTGAACCTTACTTTTGATTGAGCACTTCTGAAACACCCTTTCTATAGAAAATGCAATTGGACATTCAGGGAGCTAAGAGGCCTATAGTGGAAAAAGGAATATTTTCAAATAAAAACTGCACAGAAGCAATCTGCGAAACTTCTTACTGTTCTGTTCATTCAACTAACATAGTTGAACGGTAGTTTTTATTGAGCAGTTCTGAAACACTCTTTCTGTAGAAAATGCAAGTGGACATTCAGGGCGCTGAGAGGCCTATAGTGGGAAAAGGAATATCTTCAAATAAAAACCACACAGAAGCAATCTGTGAAACTTCTTACTGTTCTGTGCATTCAACTAACCGAGTTGAACCTTAGTTATTATTGAGCAGTTCTGAAACACTCTTTCTGTAGAAAATGCAAGTGAACATTCAGGGCGCTAAGAGTCCTATAGCGGAAAAATGAATATGTTCAAATAAAAACTACACAGAAGCAATCTGTGAAACTTTTTACTGTTCTGTGCATTCAACTAACAGAGTTGAACCTTAGTTTATATTGAGCAGTTATGAAACACTCTTTCTGCAGAAAATGCAAGTGAACATTCAGGGCGCTAAGAGGCCTATAGTTGAAAAAGGTATATGTTCAAATAAAAACTACAAAGAAGCTATCTGTGAAACTTCTTACAGTTCTGTGCATTCAACTAACAGAGTTCAACCTTACTTTTGATTGAGCAGTTCTGAAACACCCTTTCTGTAGAAAATGCAAGTGGACATTCAGGGCGCTAAGAGGCCTATGGTGGAAAAAGGAATACCTTCAAATAAAAACTACACAGAAGCAATCTGTGAAACTTCTTACGGTTCTGTTCTTTAAACTAACACAGTTGAACCTTAATTTTGATTGAACAGTTCTGAAACACTCTTTCTGTAGAAAATGCAAGTGGACCTTCGGAGCGCTAAGAGGCCTATAGCGGAAAAAGTAATACCTTCAAATAAAAACTACACAGAAGCATTCTGTGAAACTTCTTTCTGTTCTGTGCTTTCAACTAACAGAGTTTAACCTTACTTTTGATTGAGCAGTTCTGAAACCCTCTTTCTGTAGAAAATGCAATTGGACATTCAGGGCGCTAAGAGGCCTATAGTGGAAAAGGAATATTTTCAAATAAAAACTGCACAGAAGAAATCTGTGAAACTTCTTACTGTTCTGTGCATTCAGCTAACAGAGTTGAACCTCAGTTTTGATTGAGCAGTTCTGAAACCCTCTTTCTGTAGAAAATACAAGTGGACATTCAGGGCGCTAAGAGTACTATAGTGGAAAAAGGAAAAAGTTCACATAAAAACTACACAGAAGCTATCTGTGAAACTTCTCTCTGTTCTGTGCATTCAACTAACGGATTTGAACCTTACTTTTGATTGAGAAGTTCTGAAACACTCTTTCTGTAGAAAATGCAAGTGGACCTTCGGAGCGCTAAGAGGCCTACAGCGGAAAAAGTAATACCTTCAAATACAAACTTCACAGAAGCATTCTGTGAAATTTCTTTCTGTTCTTTGCATTCATCTAACAGAGTTGAACCTTACTTTTGATTGAGCACTTCTGAAACACCCTTTCTATAGAAAATGCAATTGGACATTCAGGGAGCTAAGAGGCCTATAGTGGAAAAAGGAATATTTTCAAATAAAAACTGCACAGAAGCAATCTGCGAAACTTCTTACTGTTCTGTTCATTCAACTAACATAGTTGAACGGTAGTTTTTATTGAGCAGTTCTGAAACACTCTTTCTGTAGAAAATGCAAGTGGACATTCAGGGCGCTGAGAGGCCTATAGTGGGAAAAGGAATATCTTCAAATAAAAACCACACAGAAGCAATCTGTGAAACTTCTTACTGTTCTGTGCATTCAACTAACCGAGTTGAACCTTAGTTATTATTGAGCAGTTCTGAAACACTCTTTCTGTAGAAAATGCAAGTGAACATTCAGGGCGCTAAGAGTCCTATAGCGGAAAAATGAATATGTTCAAATAAAAACTACACAGAAGCAATCTGTGAAACTTTTTACTGTTCTGTGCATTCAACTAACAGAGTTGAACCTTAGTTTATATTGAGCAGTTATGAAACACTCTTTCTGCAGAAAATGCAAGTGAACATTCAGGGCGCTAAGAGGCCTATAGTTGAAAAAGGTATATGTTCAAATAAAAACTACAAAGAAGCTATCTGTGAAACTTCTTACAGTTCTGTGCATTCAACTAACAGAGTTCAACCTTACTTTTGATTGAGCAGTTCTGAAACACCCTTTCTGTAGAAAATGCAAGTGGACATTCAGGGCGCTAAGAGGCCTATGGTGGAAAAAGGAATACCTTCAAATAAAAACTACACAGAAGCAATCTGTGAAACTTCTTACGGTTCTGTTCTTTAAACTAACACAGTTGAACCTTAATTTTGATTGAACAGTTCTGAAACACTCTTTCTGTAGAAAATGCAAGTGGACCTTCGGAGCGCTAAGAGGCCTATAGCGGAAAAAGTAATACCTTCAAATAAAAACTACACAGAAGCATTCTGTGAAACTTCTTTCTGTTCTGTGCTTTCAACTAACAGAGTTTAACCTTACTTTTGATTGAGCAGTTCTGAAACCCTCTTTCTGTAGAAAATGCAATTGGACATTCAGGGCGCTAAGAGGCCTATAGTGGAAAAGGAATATTTTCAAATAAAAACTGCACAGAAGAAATCTGTGAAACTTCTTACTGTTCTGTGCATTCAGCTAACAGAGTTGAACCTCAGTTTTGATTGAGCAGTTCTGAAACCCTCTTTCTGTAGAAAATACAAGTGGACATTCAGGGCGCTAAGAGTACTATAGTGGAAAAAGGAAAAAGTTCACATAAAAACTACACAGAAGCTATCTGTGAAACTTCTCTCTGTTCTGTGCATTCAACTAACGGATTTGAACCTTACTTTTGATTGAGAAGTTCTGAAACACTCTTTCTGTAGAAAATGCAAGTGGACCTTCGGAGCGCTAAGAGGCCTACAGCGGAAAAAGTAATACCTTCAAATACAAACTTCACAGAAGCATTCTGTGAAATTTCTTTCTGTTCTTTGCATTCATCTAACAGAGTTGAACCTTACTTTTGATTGAGCACTTCTGAAACACCCTTTCTATAGAAAATGCAATTGGACATTCAGGGAGCTAAGAGGCCTATAGTGGAAAAAGGAATATTTTCAAATAAAAACTGCACAGAAGCAATCTGCGAAACTTCTTACTGTTCTGTTCATTCAACTAACATAGTTGAACGGTAGTTTTTATTGAGCAGTTCTGAAACACTCTTTCTGTAGAAAATGCAAGTGGACATTCAGGGCGCTGAGAGGCCTATAGTGGGAAAAGGAATATCTTCAAATAAAAACCACACAGAAGCAATCTGTGAAACTTCTTACTGTTCTGTGCATTCAACTAACCGAGTTGAACCTTAGTTATTATTGAGCAGTTCTGAAACACTCTTTCTGTAGAAAATGCAAGTGAACATTCAGGGCGCTAAGAGTCCTATAGCGGAAAAATGAATATGTTCAAATAAAAACTACACAGAAGCAATCTGTGAAACTTTTTACTGTTCTGTGCATTCAACTAACAGAGTTGAACCTTAGTTTATATTGAGCAGTTATGAAACACTCTTTCTGCAGAAAATGCAAGTGAACATTCAGGGCGCTAAGAGGCCTATAGTTGAAAAAGGTATATGTTCAAATAAAAACTACAAAGAAGCTATCTGTGAAACTTCTTACAGTTCTGTGCATTCAACTAACAGAGTTCAACCTTACTTTTGATTGAGCAGTTCTGAAACACCCTTTCTGTAGAAAATGCAAGTGGACATTCAGGGCGCTAAGAGGCCTATGGTGGAAAAAGGAATACCTTCAAATAAAAACTACACAGAAGCAATCTGTGAAACTTCTTACGGTTCTGTTCTTTAAACTAACACAGTTGAACCTTAATTTTGATTGAACAGTTCTGAAACACTCTTTCTGTAGAAAATGCAAGTGGACCTTCGGAGCGCTAAGAGGCCTATAGCGGAAAAAGTAATACCTTCAAATAAAAACTACACAGAAGCATTCTGTGAAACTTCTTTCTGTTCTGTGCTTTCAACTAACAGAGTTTAACCTTACTTTTGATTGAGCAGTTCTGAAACCCTCTTTCTGTAGAAAATGCAATTGGACATTCAGGGCGCTAAGAGGCCTATAGTGGAAAAGGAATATTTTCAAATAAAAACTGCACAGAAGAAATCTGTGAAACTTCTTACTGTTCTGTGCATTCAGCTAACAGAGTTGAACCTCAGTTTTGATTGAGCAGTTCTGAAACCCTCTTTCTGTAGAAAATACAAGTGGACATTCAGGGCGCTAAGAGTACTATAGTGGAAAAAGGAAAAAGTTCACATAAAAACTACACAGAAGCTATCTGTGAAACTTCTCTCTGTTCTGTGCATTCAACTAACGGATTTGAACCTTACTTTTGATTGAGAAGTTCTGAAACACTCTTTCTGTAGAAAATGCAAGTGGACCTTCGGAGCGCTAAGAGGCCTACAGCGGAAAAAGTAATACCTTCAAATACAAACTTCACAGAAGCATTCTGTGAAATTTCTTTCTGTTCTTTGCATTCATCTAACAGAGTTGAACCTTACTTTTGATTGAGCACTTCTGAAACACCCTTTCTATAGAAAATGCAATTGGACATTCAGGGAGCTAAGAGGCCTATAGTGGAAAAGGAATATTTTCAAATAAAAACTGCACAGAAGAAATCTGTGAAACTTCTTACTGTTCTGTGCATTCAGCTAACAGAGTTGAACCTCAGTTTTGATTGAGCAGTTCTGAAACCTCTTTCTGTAGAAAATACAAGTGGACATTCAGGGCGCTAAGAGTACTATAGTGGAAAAAGGAAAAGTTCACATAAAAACTACACAGAAGCTATCTGTGAAACTTCTCTCTGTTCTGTGCATTCAACTAACGGATTTGAACCTTACTTTTGATTGAGAAGTTCTGAAACACTCTTTCTGTAGAAAATGCAAGTGGACTTCGGAGCGCTAAGAGGCCTACAGCGGAAAAAGTAATACCTTCAAATACAAACTTCACAGAAGCATTCTGTGAAATTTCTTTCTGTTCTTTGCATTCATCTAACAGAGTTGAACCTTACTTTTGATTGAGCACTTCTGAAACACCCTTTCTATAGAAAATGCAATTGGACATTCAGGGAGCTAAGAGGCCTATAGTGGAAAAAGGAATATTTTCAAATAAAAACTGCACAGAAGCAATCTGCGAAACTTCTTACTGTTCTGTTCATTCAACTAACATAGTTGAACGGTAGTTTTTATTGAGCAGTTCTGAAACACTCTTTCTGTAGAAAATGCAAGTGGACATTCAGGGCGCTGAGAGGCCTATAGTGGGAAAAGGAATATCTTCAAATAAAAACCACACAGAAGCAATCTGTGAAACTTCTTACTGTTCTGTGCATTCAACTAACCGAGTTGAACCTTAGTTATTATTGAGCAGTTCTGAAACACTCTTTCTGTAGAAAATGCAAGTGAACATTCAGGGCGCTAAGAGTCCTATAGCGGAAAAATGAATATGTTCAAATAAAAACTACACAGAAGCAATCTGTGAAACTTTTTACTGTTCTGTGCATTCAACTAACAGAGTTGAACCTTAGTTTATATTGAGCAGTTATGAAACACTCTTTCTGCAGAAAATGCAAGTGAACATTCAGGGCGCTAAGAGGCCTATAGTTGAAAAAGGTATATGTTCAAATAAAAACTACAAAGAAGCTATCTGTGAAACTTCTTACAGTTCTGTGCATTCAACTAACAGAGTTCAACCTTACTTTGATTGAGCAGTTCTGAAAACCCTTTCTGTAGAAAATGCAAGTGGACATTCAGGGCGCTAAGAGGCCTATGGTGGAAAAAGGAATACCTTCAAATAAAAACTACACAGAAGCAATCTGTGAAACTTCTTACGGTTCTGTTCTTTAAACTAACACAGTTGAACCTTAATTTTGATTGAACAGTTCTGAAACACTCTTTCTGTAGAAAATGCAAGTGGACCTTCGGAGCGCTAAGAGGCCTATAGCGGAAAAAGTAATACCTTCAAATAAAAACTACACAGAAGCATTCTGTGAAACTTCTTTCTGTTCTGTGCTTTCAACTACAGAGTTTAACCTTACTTTGATGAGCAGTTCTGAAACCCTCTTTCTGTAGAAAATCAATTGGACATTAGGCGCTAAGACTAATGAAAGAATATTCAAATAAAACTGCACAGAAGAAATCTGTGAAACTTCTTACTGTTCTGTGCATCAGCTAACAGAGTTGAACCTCAGTTTTGATTGAGCAGTTCTGAAACCCTCTTTCTGTAGAAATACAAGTGGACATTCAGGGCGCTAAGAGTACTATAGTGGAAAAGGAAAAGTTCACATAAAAACTACACAGAAGCTATCTGTGAAACTTCTCTCTGTTCTGTGCATTCAACTAACGGATTTGAACCTTACTTTGATTGAGAAGTTCTGAAAACACTCTTCTGTAGAAAATGCAAGTGGACTTCGGAGCGCTAAGAGGCCTACAGCGGAAAAAGTAATACCTTCAAATACAAACTTCACAGAAGCATTCTGTGAAATTTCTTTCTGTTCTTTGCATTCATCTAACAGAGTTGAACCTTACTTTTGATTGAGCACTCCTGAAACACCCTTTCTATAGAAAATGCAATTGGACATTCAGGAGCTAAGAGGCCTAATAGTGGAAAAAGGAAATATTTTTCACAATAAAAACTGCACAGAGCACATCCTGCGAAACTTCTTACTGTTCTGTTCATTCAACTAACATAGTGAACGGTAGTGTTTATTGAGCAGTTCTGAAACACTTCTTTCTGTAGAAAATGCAAGTGGACATTCAGGGCGCTGAGAGGCCTATAGTGGGAAAAGGAATATCTTCAAATAAAAACACACAGAAG
>NW_022096067.1:0-10580 GCF_006542625.1 Nomascus leucogenys
TTTGAAGGTATTACTTTTTCCGCTATAGGCCTCTTAGCGCTCCGAATGTCCACTTGCATTTTCTACAGAAAGAGTGTTTCAGAACTTCTCAATCAAAAGTAAGGTTCAACTCCCTTAGTTGAATGCACAGAACAGAGAGAAGTTTCACAGATAGCTTCTGTGTAGTTTTATGTGAACTTTTTCCTATTTCCACTATAGTCCTCTTAGCGCCCTGAATGTCCACTTGTATTTTCTACAGAAAGAGTGTTTCAGAACTGCTCAATCAAAACTGAGGTTCAACTCTGTTAGTTGAATGCACAGAAGAGTAAGAAGTTTCACAGATTTCTTCTGTGCAGTTTTTATTTGAAAATATTCCTTTTCCACTATAGGCCTCTTAGCGCCTCGAATGTCCAATTGCATTTTCTATAGAAATAGTGTTTCAGAACTGCTCAATCAAAAGTAAGGTTCAACTCTGTTAGTTGAATGCACAGAACAGAAAGAAGTTTCACATTTTGCTTCTTTGTAGTTTTTGTTTGAAGATATTCCCTTTTCCTCTATAGGCCTCTTAGCGCCATGTATGTCCACTTGCATTTTCTACAGAAAGAGTGTTTCAGAAATGTTCAATCAAAATTAAGGTTCAACTGTGTTAGTTTAAATAACAGAACCGTAAGAAGTTTCACAGATTGCTTCTGTGTAGTTTTTATTTGAAGGTATTCCATTTTCCACCATAGGCCTCTTAGCGCCCTGAATGTCCACTTGCATTTTCTACAGAAAGAGTTTTTCAGAACTGCTCAATAAAAACTACCGTTCAACAATGTTAGTTGAATGCACAGAACAGTAAGAAGTTTCGCAGATTGTTTCTGTGCAGTTTTTATTTGAAAATATTACTTTTTCCACTATAGGCCTCTTATCTCCCTGAATGTCCAATTGCATTTTCTATAGAAAGGGTGTTTCAGAAGTGCTCAATCAAAAGTAAGGTTCAACTCTCTTAGATGAATGCAAAGAACAGAAAGAAGTTTCACAGAATGCTTCTGTGTAGTTTGTAGTTGAAGGTATTTCTTTTTCCGCTATAGGCCCCTTAGCGCTCCGAAAGTCCACTTGCATTTTCTACAGAAAGAGTGTTTCAGAACTTCTCAATCAAAAGTAAGGTTCAACTCTGTTAGTTGAATGCACAGAACAGAGGGAAGTTTCACAGATAGCTTCTGTGTAGTTTTTATGTGAACTTTTTCCTTTTTCCACTATGGTCCTCATAGCGCTCTGAATGTCCACTTGTATTTTCTACAGAAAGAGTGTATCAGAACTGCTCAATCAAACCTGAGGTTCAACTCTGTTAGTTGAATGCACAGAACAGAAAGAAATTTCACAGATTGCTTCTGTGTAGTTTTTGTTTGAAGATATTCCCTTTTCCGCTATAGGCCTCTTAGCGCCATGATTGTCCACTTGCATTTTCTACAGAAAGAGTGTTTCAGAACTGTTCAATCAAAATTAAGGTTCATCTGTGTTAGTTTAAAGAACAGAACCGTAAGAAGTTTCACAGATTGCTTCTGTGTAGTTTTTATTTGAACATATTCATTTTTCCGCTATAGGCCTCTTAGCACCCTGAATATTCACTTTCATTTTCTAAAGAAAGAATGTTTGAGAACTGCTCAATAATAACTAAGGTTCAACTCTGTTAGTTGAATGCACAGAACATTAAGAAGTTTCACAGATTGCTTCTGTGTGGTTTGTATTTGATGATATTCCTTTTCCCACTGTAGGCCTCTCAGCGCCCTGAATGTCCACTTGCATTTTCTACAGAAAGTGTGTTTCAGAACTGTCCAATAAAAACTACCTTTCAACTATGTTAGTTGAATGCACAGAACAGTAAGTAGTTTCGCAGATTGATTCTGTGCAGTTTTTATTTGAAAATATTTCTTTTTCCACTATAGTTCTCTTAGCTCCCTGAATGTCCAATTGCATTTTCTATAGAAAGTGTGTTTCAGAACTGCTCAATCAAAAGTAAGGATCAACTCTGTTAGATGAATGCAAAGAACAGAAAGAAATTTCACAGAATGCTTCTGTGTAGTTTGTATTTGAAGGTATTACTTTTTCCGCTATAGGCCTCTTAGCGCTCCGAATGTCCACTTGCATTTTCTACAGAAAGTGTGTTTCAGAACTTCTCAATCAAAAGTAAGGTTCAACTCCCTTAGTTGAATGCACAGAACGGAGAGAAGTTTCACAGATAGCTTCTGTGTAGTTTTATGTGAACTTTTTCCTATTTCCACTATAGTCCTCTTAGCGCCCTGAATGTCCACTTGTATTTTCTACAGAAAGAGTGTTTCAGAACTGCTCAATCGAAACTGAGGTTCAACTCTGTTAGTTGAATGCACAGAAGAGTAAGAAGTTTCACAGATTTCTTCTGTGCAGTTTTTATTTGAAAATATTCCTTTTCCACTATAGGCCTCTTAGCGCCTCGAATGTCCAATTGCATTTTCTACAGAAATAGTGTTTCAGAACTGCTCAATCAAAAGTAAGGTTCAACTCTGTTAGTTGAATGCACAGAACAGAAAGAAGTTTCACAGTTTGCTTCTTTGTAGTTTTTGTTTGAAGATATTCCCTTTTCCTCTGTAGGCCTCTTAGCGCCATGAATGTCCACTTGCATTTTCTACAGAAAGAGTGTTTCAGAAATGTTCAATCAAAATTAAGGTTCAACTGTGTTAGTTTAAATAACAGAACCGTAAGAAGTTTCACAGATTGCTTCTGTGTAGTTTTTATTTGAAGGTATTCCTTTTTCCACCATAGGCCTCTTAGCGCCCTGAATGTCCACTTGCATTTTCTACAGAAAGAGTGTTTCAGAACTTCTCAATCAAAAGTAAGGTTCAAATCCGTTAGTTGAATGCACAGAACAGAGAGAAGTTTCACAGATAGCTTCTGTGTAGTTTTTATGTGAACTTTTTCCTTTTTCCACTATAGTCCTCTTAGCGCCCTGAATGTCCACTTGTATTTTCTACAGAAAGAGTGTTTCAGAACTGCTCAATCAAAACTGAGGTTCCACTCTGTTAGTTGAATGCACAGAACAGTAAGAAGTTTCACAGATTTATTCTGTGCAGTTTTTATTAGAAAATATTTCTTTTCCACTATAGGCCTCTTAGCGCCCTGAATGTCCACTTTTATTTTCTACAGAAAGAGTGTTTCAGAACTGTCCCATCAAAACTAAGGTTCAACTCTGTTAGTTGAATGCACGGAACAGAAAGTAGTTTCACAGATTGATTCTGTGTAGTTTTTGTTTGAAGATATTCCTTTTTCTACTATGAGCCTCTTAGCGCCATGAATGTCCACTTGCATTTTCTACATAAAGAGTGTTTCAGAACTGCTCAATCAAAAGTAAGGTTCAACTCTGTTAGTTGAATGTACAGAAGAGAGAGTAGTTTCACAGATAGATTCTGTGTAGTTTTTATGCGAACTTTTTCCTTTTTCCACTATAGTCCTCTTGGAGCCCTGAATGTCCACTTGTATTTTCCACAGAAAGAGTGTTTCAGAACTGCTCAATCAAATCTGAAGTTCAACTCTGTTAGTTGAATGTACAGAACTGTAAGAAATTTCACAGATTTCTTCTGTACAATTTTTATATGAAAATATTCCTTTTCCACTATAGGCCTCTTAGCGCCCTGAATGTCCAATTGCATTTTCTACAGAAAGAGTGTTTCAGAACTGCTCAATCAAAACTAAGGTTGAACTCTGTTAGTTGAATTCACAGAACAGAGAGAAGTTTCACAGATATATTCTGTGTAGTTTTTATTTGAACTTATTCCGTTTTCCACTATAGTCCTCTTAGTGCCCTGAATGTCCACTTTTATTTTCTACAGAAAGAGTGTTTCAGAACTGCTCAATCAAAACTGAGGTTCAACTCTGTTAGTTGAATGCACAGAACAGTAAGAAGTTTCACAGATTTATTCTGTGCAGTTTTTATTAGAAAATATTCCTCTTCCACTATAGGCCTCTTAGCGCCCTGAATGTCCACATTTATTTTCTACATAAAGAGTGTTTCAGAACTGCTCAATCAAAACTAAGGTTCAACTCTGTGAGTTGAATGCACAGAACAGAAAGAAGATTCACAGATTGCTTCTTTGTAGTTTTTGTTTGAAGATATTCCCTTTTCCACTATAGGCCTCTTAGCGCCATGGATGTCCACTTGCATTTTCTACTGAAAGAGTGTCTCAGAACTGTTCAATCAAAATTAAGTTTCAACTGTGTTAGTTTAAAGAACAGAACCGTAAGAAGTTTCTCAGAGTGCTTCTCTGTAGTTTTTATTTGAAGTTATTCCTTTTTCCACCATAGGCCTCTTAGCGCCGTGAATGTCCACTTGCATTTTCTACAGAAAGGTTGTTTCAGAACTGCTCAATCAAAAGTAATATTGAACTCTGTTAGTTGAATGCACAGAACTATAAGAAGTTTCACAGATAGCTTCTTTGTAGTTTTCATTTGAACATATACCTTTTTCAACTATAGGCCTCTTAGCGCCCTGAATGTTCACATGCATTTTCTGCAGAAAGATTGTTTCATAACTGCTCAATATAAACTAAGGTTCAACTCTGTTAGTTGAATGCAAAGAACAGTAAGAAGTTTCACAGATTGCTTCTGTGTAGTTTTTATCTGAACATATTCATTTTTCCGCTATAGGCCCCTTAGCGCCCTGAATGTTCACTTGCATTTTCTACAGAAAGAGTGTTTCAGAACTGCTCAATAATAACTAAGGTTCAACTCGGTTATTTGAATACACAGAACAGTAAGAAGTTTCACAGATTGCTTCTGTGTGGTTTTTATTTGAAGATATTCCTTTTCCCACTATAGGCCTCTCAGAGCCCTGAATGTCCACTTGCATTTTCTACAGAAAGAGTGTTTCAGAACTGCTCAATAAAAACTACCGTTCAACTATGTTAGTTGAATGCACAGAACAGTAAGAAGTTTCGCAGATTGCTTCTGTGCAGTTTTTATTTGAAAATATTTCTTTTTCCACTGTAGGCCTCTTAGCTCCCTGAATGTCCAATTGCATTTTCTATAGAAAGGCTGTTTCATAAGTGCTCAATCAAAAGTAAGGTTCAACTCTGTTAGGTGAATGCAACGAAGAGAAAGAAGTTTCACAGAATGCTTCTGTGTAGTTTGTATTTGAAGGTATTAAATTTTCCGCTATAGGCCTATTAGCGCTCCGAAAGTCCACTTGCATTTTCTACAGAAAGAGTGTTTCAGAAATTCTCAATCAAAAGTAAGGTTCAACTCCGTTAGTTGAATGCACAGAACAGAGAGAAGTTTCACAGATAGCTTCTGTGTAGTGTTTATGTGAACTTTTTCTTTTTCCACTATAGTCCTCTTAGCGCCCTGAATGTCCACTTGTATTTTCTACAGAAAGAGTGTTTCAGAACTGCTCAATCAAAAGTAAGGTTAAACTCTGTTAGTTGAATGCACAGAAGAGAAAGAAGTTTCACAGAATGCTTCTGTGTAGTTTTTATTTGAAGATATTTCTTTTTCCGCTATAGGCCTCTTAGCGCTCCGAATGTCCACTTGCATTTTCTACAGAAAGAGTGTTTCAGAACTGCTCAATCAAAAGTAAGGTTCAACTCTGTTAGTTGAATGCACAGAACAGAAAGAAGTTTCACAGATTGCTTCTGTGTAGTTTTTGTTTGAAGAAATTCCTTTTTCTACTATGGGCCTCTTAGCACCATGAATGTCCACTTGCATTTTCTACAGAAAGAGTGTTTCAGAACTGCTCAATCAAAACTAAGGTTGAACTCTGTTAGTTGAATGCACAGAAGAGAGAGAAGTTTCACAGATATCTTCTGTGTAGTTTTTATTTGAACTTATTCCTTTTTCCACTATAGGCCTCTTAGCGCCCTGAATGTCCACTTGTATTTTCTACAGAAAGAGTGTTTCAGAACTGCTCAATCAAAATTAAGGTTCAACTCTGTTAGCTGAATGCACAGAACAGAAAGAAGTTTCACAGATTGCTTCTTTGTAGTTTTTGTTTGAAGATATTCCCTTTTCCACTATACGCCTCTACCGCCATGAATGTCCTCTTGCATTTTCTACAGAAAGATTGTTTCAGAACTGTTCAATCAATATTAAGGTTCAACTGTGTTAGTTTAAAGAACAAAACCGTAAGAAGTTTCTCAGAGTGCTTCTCTGTAGTTTTTATTTGAGGTTATTCCTTTTTCCACCATAGGCCTCTTAGCGCCGTGAATGTCCACTTGCATTTTCTACAGAAAGGGTGTTTCAGAACTGCTCAATCAAAAGTAATGTTGAACTCTGTTAGTTGAATGCACAGAACTATAAGAAGTTTCACAGATAGCTTCTTTGTAGTTTTCATTTGAACATATACCTTTTTCAACTATAGGCCTCTTAGCGCCCTGAATGTTCACATGCATTTTCTGCAGAAAGATTGTTTCATAACTGCTCAATATAAACTAAGGTTCAACTCTGTTAGTTGAATGCAAAGAACAGAAAGAAGTTTCACAGAATGCTTCTGTGTAGTTTTTATCTGAACATATTCATTTTTCCGCTATAGGCCTCTTATCGCCCTGAATGTTCACTTGCATTTTCTACAGAAAGAGTGTTTCAGAACTGCTCAATAATAACTAAGGTTCAACTCTGTTATTTGAATACACAGAACAGTAAGAAGTTTCACAGATTGCTTCTGTGTGGTTTTTATTTGAAGATATTCCTTTTCCCACTATAGGCCTCTCAGCGCCCTGAATGTCCACTTGCATTTTCTACAGAAAGAGTGTTTCAGAACTGCTCAATAAAAACTACCGTTCAACTATGTTAGTTGAATGCACAGAACAGTAAGAAGTTTCGCAGATTGCTTCTGTGCAGTTTTTATTTGAAAATATTCCTTTTTCCACTATAGGCCACATAGATCCCTCAATGTCCAATTGCATTTTGTATAGAAAGGGTGTTTCAGAAGTGCTCAATCAAAAGTAAGGTTCAACTCTGTTAGATGAATGCAAAGAACAGAAAGAAGTTTCATAGAATGATTCTGTGTAGTTTGCATTTGAAGGTTTTACTTTTTCCGCTATAGGCCTCTTAGCGCTCTGAAGGTCCACTTGCATTTTCTACAGAAAGAGTGTTTCAGAACTTCTCAATCAAAAGTAAGGTTCAACTCCGTTAGGTGAATGCACAGAACAGAGAGAAGTTTCACAGATAGCTTCTGTGTTGTTTTTATGGTAACTTTTTCCTTTTTCCACTCTAGTCCTCTTAGCGCCCTGAATGTCCACTTGTGTTTTCTACAGAAAGAGTGTTTCAGAACTGCTCAATCAAAACTGAGGTTCAATTCTGTTAGTTGAATGCACAGAACAGAAAGAAGTTTCACAGAATGCTTCTGTGTATTTTGTATTTGAAGGTATTACTTTTTCGCTATAGGCCTCTTAGCGCTCCGAAGGTCCACTTGCATTTTCTATAGAAAGAGTGTTTCAGAACTTCTCAATCAAAAGTAAGGTTCAACTCCGTTAGTTGAATGCACAGAACAGAGAGAAGTTTCACAGATAGATTCTGTGTAGTTTTTATGTGAACTTTTTCCTTTTTCCACTATAGGCCTCTTAGCTCCCTGAATGTCCAATTGCATTTTCTATAGAAAGGATGTTTCAGAAGTGCTCAATCAAAAGTAAGTTTCAACTCTGTTATATGAATGCAAAGAACAGAAAGAAGTTTCACAGAATGCTTCTGTGTAGTTTGTATTTGAAGGTATTACTTTTTCCGCTATAGGCCTCTTAGCGCTCCGAAGGTCCACTTGCATTTTCTATAGAAAGAGTGTTTGAGAACTTCTCAGTCAAAAGTAAGTTTCAACTACGTTAGTTGAATGCACAGAACAGAGAGAAGTTTCACAGATTCCTTCTGTGTAGTTTTTATGTGAACTTTTTCCTGTTTCCACTATAGTCTTCTTAGCGCCCTGAATGTCCACTTGTATTTTCTACAGAAAGAGTGTTTCAGAACTGCTCAATCAAAACTGTGTTTCAACTCCGTTAGTTGAGTGCCCAGAACAGTAAGAAGTTTCACAGATTTCTTCTGTGCAGTTTTTATTTGAAAATATTCCTTTTCCACTATAGGCCTCTTAGCGCCCTGAATGTCCATCTGCATTTTCTACAGAAAGAGTGTTTCAGAACTGCTCAATCAAAATTAAGGTTAAAGTCTGTTAGTTGAATGCACAGAACAGAAAGAAGTTTCACAGAATGCTTCTGTGTAGTTTTTATTTGAAGATATTACTTTTTCCGCTATAGGCCTCTTAGCGCTCCGAAGGTCCACTTGCATTTTCTACAGAAAGAGAGTTTCAGAACTGATCAATCAAAAGTAAGGTTCAACACTGTTAGTTGAATGCACAGAACAGAAAGAAGTTTCACAGATTGCTTCTCTGTAGTTTTTGATTGAAGATATTCCCTTTTCTACTATGGGCCTCTTGGCGCCATGAATGTCCACTTGCATTTTCTACAGAAAGAGTGTTTCAGAACTGCTCAATCAATACTAAGGTTCAACTCTGTTAGTTGAATGCACAGAACAGAGGGAAGTTCCACAGATATCTTCTGTGTAGTTTTTATTTGAACTTATTCCTTTTCCACTATAGGCCTCTTAGCGCCCTGAATGTCCACTTGTATTTTCTACAGAAAGAGTGTTTCAGAACTGCTCAATCAAAACTAAGGTTCAACTCTGTTAGTTGAATGCACAGAACAGAAAGAAGTTTCAGAGATTGCTTCTTTGTAGTTTTTGTTTGAAGATATTCCCTTTTCCACTATAGGCCTCTTAGTGCCATGAATGTAAACTTGCATTTTCTACAGAAAGAGTGTTTCAGAACTGTTCAATCAAAATTAAGGTTCAACTGTGTTAGTTTAAAGAACAGAACCGTAAGAAGTTTCAAAGATTGCTTCTGTGTAGTTCTTATTTGAAGGTATTCCTTTTTCCACCATAGGGCTCTTAGCGCCCTGAATGTCCACTTGCATTTTCTACAGAAAGGGTGTTTCAGAACTGCCCAATCAAAGGTAAGGTTGAACTCTGTTAGTTGAATGCACAGAACTGTAAGAAGTTTCACAGATAGCTTCTTTGTTGTTTTTCTTTGAACATATAACTTTTTCAACTATACGCCTCTTAGTGCCCTGAATGTTCACTTGTATTTTCTGCAGAAAGAGTGTTTCATAACTGCTCAATCAAAACTAAGGTTCAACTCTGTTAGTTGAATGCACAGAACAGTAAGAAGTTTCACAGATTGCTTCTGTGTAGTTTTTATTTGAAAATATTCCTTTTCCACTGTAGGCCTCTTAGCGCCCTGAATGTTCACTTGCATTTTCCACAGAAAGAGTGTTTCAGAACTGCTCAATCAAAAGTAAGGTTAAACTCTGTTAGTTGAATGCACAGAACAGAAAGAAGTTTCACAGAATGCTTCTGTGTAGTTTTTATTTGAAGATATTACTTTTTCCGCTGTAGGCCTCTTAGCGCTCAGAAGGTACACTTGCATTTTCTTCAGAAAGAGTGTTTCAGAACTGCTCAATCAAAAGTAAGGTTCAACTCTCTTAGTTGAATGCACAGAACAGAAAGAAGTGTCACAGATTGCTTCTGTGTAGTTTTTGTTTGAAGATATTCCTTTTTCTACTGTGGGCCTCTTAGCGCCATGAATGTCCACTTGCATTTTCTACAGAAAGAGTGTTTCAGAACTGCTCAATCAATACTAAGGTTCAACTCTGTTTGTTGAATGCACAGAACAGAGAGAAGTTTCACAGATATCTTCTGTGTAGTTTTTATTTGAACTTATTCCTTTTCCACTATAGGCCTCTTAGCGCCCCGAATGTCCACTTGTATTTTCTACAGAAAGAGTGTTTCAGAACTGCTCAATCAAAACTAAGGTTCAACTCTGTTAGTTGAATGCACAGAACAGAAAGAAGTTTCACAGATTGCTTCTTTGTACTTTTTGTTTTAAGATATTCCCTTTTCCACTATAGGCCTCTTAGCGCCATGAATGTCCACTTGCATTTTCTACAGAAAGTGTGCTTCAGAACTGTTCAATCAAAATTAAGGTTCAAATGTGTTAGTTTAAAGAACAGAACCGTAAGTAGTTTCACAGATTGCTTCTGTGTAGTTTTTATTTGAACTTATTCCTTTTTCCACTATAGGCCTCTTAGCGCCCTGAATGTCCGCTTGTATTTTCTACAGAAAGAGTGTTTCAGAACTGCTCAATCCAAAGTAAGGTTCAACTCTGTTAGTTGAAAGCACAGAACAGAAAGAAGTTTCACAGATTGCTTCTTTGTACTTTTTGTTTGAAGATATTCCCTTTTCCACTATAGGCCTCTTTGCGCCCTGGATGTCCAATTGCATTTTCTACAGAAAGTGTATTTCAGAACTTCTCAATCAAAACTAAGGTTCAACTCTGTTAGTTGAATGCACGGAACAGAAAGAGGTTTCACAGATTGCTTCTGTGTAGTTTTTGTTTGAAGATATTCCTTTTTCCACTTGAGGCCTCTTAGCGCCATGAATGTCCACTTGCATTTTCTACAGAAAGAGTGTTTCTGAACTGCTCAATCAAAATTAAGGTTCAACTGTTTTAGTTGAAAAACAGCACACTAAGAAGTTTCACAGATTGCTTCTGTGAA
>NW_022096068.1:0-21109 GCF_006542625.1 Nomascus leucogenys
AGTGGAAGTTAGCCAGGATGTGCCTTATTTTTCTCTATCTCTATAATGCCTTTTACATTTTCTGGCACATATTAGGAACTCTATAAATATTGGTTTAACTGAACAAAACTAAAATCTAAAGAATAAAATTAGGCCAAATCAAAAATGTGAAAAAAAGAGAAAAAATAGTTTCAAAATAGAATTATAGGCAATGACTAAAAGGGGAACATAAATAATGGTACAATGGCTCAATGATCATGAATTTCAGAGCTAAGAAGTTAAAAATTAGTTTGAAATACAGGCAAATAACTGAATTCTTAAGACTAACTTCTGGATTGAAACTGCCTCCCAAGAGAGATTCTCTTCAGAGCAGCAAAGCAGGGAAAAAGCAAACCACTTGATCATTTCTCCAAGTCATTCATATCTAGGGCCCACAGACTCCCTTTCAAGTGCCATGAAGTCCAAAAGAATTGTTTTATAGAGCAGGCCTATAATCAGGCGGCTCAGGGTACATTATCCTTAACCCCTAGAGTAGTCTGAAATGGAAATTTCAAACAATGTGATTATCTGTTTCATTTTAGTTGGAAAAGATATATATCTAACATATGAGTTCATTAAATCTCAATTTAATTATAAGCAAATGATACTCTGAAAATTTGAAATCCAGTTTAAAGTATCACAGAACGACTTGATATCAGCAAAGATCTTCAACTGATACTCTAAATTTTTAATAATTTATAATTGCATAGAGTACATGAATTTGTTCTCATTTTAAAAACTAGACCATCACAAATAAAGACAAAGATCTTTTAATAATGACCCTTAATCCAAGGCTCCTGCCCTCCTCTCTAGGAATAACTATCATGTAGCATGTATTCTTCCAGACTCTTCTTATGTTTGACAATTATGTGCATTTACTTCTGTAAATCCATATTGCTCTACTTTTTCAGTTTTACAGATATTGTAGAAAATTAATCAAGGTCAAGATAAGAAAATATATCACACTAAAATGGGTGATTGAAAATAACTGTTTGAAGGAATTATATACAAGAATTTGGGCAGGGTTATAAGAACCAGGAAGAAATGGAAAGGAACCCAGGGCTAGCAAGGGCAGTGAGCTCTTATAATCCCTAGGGCTATGGGGGTCTAACGGGGGAGGGATTTCAAGAATCACAAATAAAAGCCAAGGCTGCAGAACATGACCCAACAGCAGCTGTGAACAGCCTGCTTTAGTAGCTTATCATAGGCTTCTCCTGCATCCTGTAGGAGAGCACCTCATCATCACAAAATTTGGTTCCCAACTAGCATTGTAACTACACCTTAGCAGAAGCAGGCCATTCCACCAATTTATCAGATCAGATGCTTGTAACTGATGGTGCATGTCAGTAGACTAGTGAGTTCCATGCGTGTAAGCTTATTATTACACTTCGTTTGCTGTAAAATGTATCCCCTGGTCAGAGGCAATGTTGTGTCAATATCATGGTAATCAATAAGGTATTCTATATGCCCACAAATGATTGGGTTGTTATGATCTGTTGAGAGTGTATCACTCAGGGGTGATCAGAGAAGTAGAACCACTATAACTGATATAGGGTAAGAAATTTCTTACAGGCATTAGACTTACACAATTGTGGAAGCCATTAAGCAATCTATGTATGTCTGTTTCCATTGAATCTCATGCTGGGCCTAAAGCCAGTAGAGCCAGTACTATGGAAGGGAAAATGGACACGAAGCAGAGGAGGCCAAGGACAAATTAGAACTGTGTCTCCTTCAATGCTTCTAACTCGGATGTACTTGCACCCGGTTCAGGACTCAGAGGATCTAAAGGGAAAGATCCAGTGGGAAGTACAGGAACTGCAGGCAGAGTTGCTGTTCCACATTAGCAAGGTGAGCCAGCATACCAGTGGTAATATGTGTGAGCTGCAGCAATACCTTTTCTACACCAACTTCACATCAAAAATAACTACTGCTTCACTTCCACCTTCCAAATGTTACACAAACTTTTCTTGTGGTAAGCCCTGTCATGGAAACATACATGGAGGGGAATTCTGGGAATCATAGTTCTGGTTTAGCTATGTTGAAAAAGTATAAAGAGTCCAATTTCATTATTTTGCATGTAGAGATCCAGTTTTCCTGTGCCATCTATTGAAAAGACTTTCATTTCCCCATTGTGTCTTCTCAGTGTCCATGTTAAAAATTAGATAATCATATATGCTTGGGTTTATCTCTTGGATTTCTATTCTATTCCATTGGTCTATATGTCTGTTTTCATGTCAATACCATACAGTTTTGATTAATCTAACTTTGCAAGATAATTTGAAATCAGGTAGTGTGATGCCTCCAACTTTATTTTTCTTTCTCAAAAGTGCTTTGGCTGTTTGGGGTCTTTTGTGGTTCCACACAAAATTGAGAATTTTTTAAAATTTCTGTTTAAAATGCCATTGGAATGTTGATAGAGATTGCATTGAATCTGCTGTTAGTATGTAGAAATGCTACCAATTTTTGTATGTTGATTTTATACATGCAACTTTACTGAATTGGTTTAATATTAGTCATTCTGTCTTTTTATTGCCAAACTTTGACTATTTACATCTAAAGTAATTACTGATAAATAAGAATTTACTATTTACAGTTACTTAATGGTTTTATGGCTGTTTGTGGAGCCTTTGTTCCTTTATGTGTCCCTTGCTGCCTTCCTTTGTGATTTGATGCTTTTCTGTACTGGTATGTTTTGATTCCTCTCTCTCTTTTTTTTTTTATTTTTTTAGACAGAGTCTGGCTCTGTCACCCAGGCTGGAGTGCAGTGGCGCGATCTCTGCTCACTGCAAGCTCTGCCTCCCGGGTTCACACCATTCTCCTGCCTCAGCCTCCCCTGGGACTACAGGCGCCCGCCACCACACCCGGCTAATTTTTTGTATTTTTAGTAGAAACGGGGTTTCACCATGTTAGCCAGGATGGTCTCAATCTCCTGACCTCGTGATCCACCCCCCTCAGCCTCCCAAAGTGCTGGGATTACAGGCATGAGCCGCTGTACCCGGCCCCTCCTCTCTGTCTTTTGCAAATCAACCATAGGTTCTGCTTTGTGTTTATCATGAAGTTATACTAGTCTATTTTAAGCTGATAACAATTTAACTTTAATCACATGCCTCAGGTTTGCTGGATGATTTCTAACGCATATGATATTTAAGTGCCTCCTCCAAAATGGATGCCCTTTGATGGACATTTATACTGGAACAACTTCACTGAGTACAGGATTGCATTAACCAACCTAGCAGGCTGTTAGCACTTATCCAGGCGCTCAAATCAATTATTAATGCCTAAATCTCAGGTGATGTACCATATTGATTTCTGTCTGATTTTTGTCTCATTAGTATTTTTCAGCCTAACCATTGAATTCACTCATATGCCTTTTCCTCAGACCCCAGCAAATATTTAGAAAATCCTGTAACTCTTTTAGTTTAAACTTTATATTTTCAGAGCAGGCTTTGTACTTCTCAAGTTGTAGTGGGACCTAATTCTTGTTATAGTCCTATGGTCCAGACAAAGCCAATCAAAAATAAATGTTTTTTTAATGCAAGGAAAGGCTGGTTTGTTCAGACTTGGATGAAAGAGTACCACCACCAGCAAAAAGGGTAGGGCACTGGGAGATCAAGTGGCTGTGACATTTAGTTGTAATGGAGCTTATAGTGCCTTGCCTTGACCTGCATTTCATTCTACACAAACACAAGTGAAAACGAATAATAAGTCCAACTTTATTCTACATACAAGGAGGATCTCCAAAAGTTTGTGGGAAAAAATGGAATTAAAAGATAAAAATATAAATATAAACTTTATTTCTCACCATAAGCTCCATCAAGTTCAAGACACTTTTGTAAGCAATATCAGCCATTTAGTCCATCTCTATAGAACTGAGGGTCCTTGGAAATTGAACCATGTCAAGGCAGTTTTTTTTACATTATTAAATTAAGAAGAAGAAGTCTCATTTAAGGAATTTTTTAAGATTAGGAAACAAAAAGAAGTCAGAAGAAGCCAAATCAGGACTTCAGTGTAGATGCCTAATGATTTCCCATCAAAACTCTCACAAAACTGCCCTTGTTTGATGAGAGGAATAAGCAGGAGGAGCTTCGTTTTGGTGGAGAAGAACTCTCTGGTAAAGCTTTCCTGGGTGTTTTTCTGCTAAAGCTTTGGCTAACTTTCTCAAAACACTCTCATAATAAGCAAATGTTATTGTTCTTTGGCCCTTTAGAAAGTCAGAAAGCAAAATTCCTTGAGAATTCCAAAAAAACTGTGGCCATTATCTTTGCCGTTACTGGCCCACTTTTGCTTTGACTGGACCACTTCCACTTCTTGGTAGCCATTGCTTTGATTGTGCTTTGTTTTCAGGATCATACTGATAAAGCCATGCTTCATGTCCTATTACAATTCTTCAAAAAAAAATGCTTCAGGATATTGTTCCCACTTGTTTTAAATTTCCACTGAAAGCTCTGCTCTTCCCTGCTGTTGATCTAGATGCAACAGTTTTGGCACCTGTCGAGTAAAAAGCTTGCTCACTTTTTCAGTCAGAATTGTGTAAGCTAAACCAATTGAAATGTATATGGAGTTGGCTATTGTGTGTGCTGTTAATCAGTGGTCCTCTTCAATTAGGGCATAAACAAGATTAATTTTTTTCCTCAAAAATTGATGTGAATGCCCTGATGTTGCAAGCTTTATCTTCAACATAGAACATAGTCTTATCCCTTTTTAAAATGAGTTATACAATTTTAAACCGATAATTTCTTTGGGTAATTGTCTCCAGAAACTTTCTGTAAAGCATCAGTGATTTCACCATTTTTCTGCCCAAGCGTCACCTTAAATCTGGTGTTTGTTCTTGCTTCAATTTTAGAAGAAATCGTGTTGCTCTGATATGGGCTCTTTTCAAACTGATGTCCTGTCCTTCCTGTGCCTCAAACTAGATCCCTTTTAGACATGTTATCACAAGTTAGTATGAGTTTATTTTGGTGCAAAGAGTTTGAAACCCATGCATAGTTTCTTTCATAACAAGAATTTTCCATGAACTTGTAGAAGAACCTTGTGTGATCAAGTCCAGTATTCCTGAGATAAGGAAGTTATACAGGTACTCCTTAAATATGCAAGCCAGCTAATCCCAGAAATCATTTTGAGGTGCTCTTTCCTGGGGCTTTTCTGTGCACAAATACTTATATCAGGGTCACACCAAGAAAAAGTACAATATTCAAATGGAGTAAATGAGGAAATTTAATTTCCAACAGTGCCAGTGATACTAAAAAAACCAACAAGGAATGGTTAAGTATCCAGGACTAGCTACAGCAGGAAGCCATTACTGTTTCTAATGCTGAGGGGCAGTGGTCATGGAGAATGTGTTGTGTGTGTGTATGATGTGTTTGTGTCACTTTATTCATACCTTTATAGAGTGTTCAAATCATCTTAGTAAATGTTTTCTTTTTTCCTATTTTAAGAAAAACATTTACTTCCTTTAAGAAGATGTAAATAGAATAATTGTGGTGGTAAATGGTTATATTTTGAGTGCTCATGAGCTTTACTGTTACTAAAATAATTGTATATGTCAGGCAATACTCAATTTTCCATCTTTGAGTTGACAAAGACTCTCCCCTTGATCAAAATTTAGTCAGACTCTTCTTATCCCACTTCCCAAATAAGCCTCAACCTTAGCCCTCTTCTCCACTGAACCTGCATAGCCCAGTTTTAGCAAGAATCCTGCTAAGGCAGTTTAGAGAGAATCTTCCAGCCTTGATATCTGATTACCCTTGATATCTGATCTAATTCCTTCTCTCCATCCTTGATATGTTCTTGCCTACCTGCAGCCAGAATCCTATTAGGTCAGTTTAGCAAGAATTCTCCCTTTGATGTCTCTTTTTAATAATTTTCCACCCACAGAAACTACAACCTCCTCCGTAGCCATAAATTCCCACTTGTTTTTGTTGTACTAGTAACTGAGCCCAAACTTTCACCGAGGTCTCTTTTCTACTATTATAATAATTCCTCAATAAAATATATGGTTCCTCAAAAACCAATTAATGATTTTGCCACATTAAATATTATCAGGTTTTAGTTTTCTTTAGCAAATACTCTCTATGAAATAAAAGTCAGTTTCTTTGGTTAAAGTCATAATTACTATGAGTGATTGAAACTAGAAGTAATAATAACCAAAAAATATGACAGGCTATGCAATGTAATATGATCTGATTTTGTTTATCAAGAGGGAGAAAGGGGTAGATTCATTCTAAAATAAAATGTCTAGTTATTCCAATATGTGAAGAACGATAGTAAAAGACAAAACCCAAAGGAAACAGAAAGCTATAGAAGTGTGAGGAAGTAAATTCTGTTTTGTTGCATGTATGTAACTACGAATAATGCTTCTGAATAGAAGCGATGATATATGTTAAAATTTTGGCAAAGTTTTTCACAGCTCAGCTTTCATGGATCTATTTTTTTAATCTCAGGGAAGCTTTATTGCCAAATATTACACTAAAGCAAGACTAGAATTTGGCTTTCTCTCTGAATGACATAACAAATTTATTCTTTCTTCTTTTTTAAAAAAACAGTAAATGTTATTCTTTGTCTTCTTTGTAAATGTCCTTGTCAGTAGACAAAAATTCTGTAGTTCATAGGAATCACTTTTTGTGCTTTATGCTGACTTTATATGCTCCATTATTTTAAAAAACATAGTTAATTTCCTATGAAAGAGCAAAAGTTACTTCTACTAACTTTGTTTTAAAAATAGCTTTACTCTGATAAATAGGTAACTATACTACAATCATTTCTATTCTCATATATCTGTACTACGTATACTACTGTTGTGGTTTGATTTGTGTTCACCAAATAGACATGTTAAAGTTCTAACACGGAGTACTGCGAATGTGCCCTTCTTTGCAAATGTTTGTCTTTGCAGATACAGTCAATTTAAGGTCACACTGAACTACACTGGATGAAGGAGATATTTCTCCCTTTTCAGAAGGCCTTCAAATAGCCTTCCATCTTACATATTTCTAATAATTACTCTTAGGAATTAAGCTTAAAAGTATAATATTTGGTTTCTAAATAATTTATATGTAACTTTTTTCTCTTTTCAGAAGCAAATTTCCCTCCCTCCTAAATGAAAAACAAAATAGACCCAATATCCTGGGGATGATCAAATTAAGGTAGGACAACTTAGGAGATCTTCCTGTAATTTACTAGTTGTCTGCATACTTTCCTCATTGCCACCTTCATTTCTCGATTCCTGAATGTGTAGATGATAGGATTTAAAACAGGAGTGAGAACTGCATCAAAGATGGCCAGAAACTTATCCAGGTGTGTAGAGGGATAGGGCCACGTATAGATGAAAATCAAAGGGCCAAAGAACAAAACTACCACACTGATGTGAGCTGAAAGTGTGGACAGAGCCTTGGATAAACGAGCTGAAGACTGTTTCAGCACAGTGAGAATGATGACAACATAGGAAACGATCAGTACGAAGAAGGAGCCCAAAGAGATGAATCCACTGTTGGCTGTAACCATGAACTCCAGTCGGTAGGTGTCTGTGCAGGCAAGTTTGATGAACCGAGGAAGGTCACAGTAAAAGCTGTCCAATACATTAGGACCACAGAAGGGCAAATTTACTATAAAAACCAATTGAACTACAGAGTGGATAAGGCCGGTCATCCAGGCAGCCACTAAGAACAGGCACATTCTTGGGCTCATGATGGTCAGGTAGTGGAGAGGCTTACATATGGCCACATACCTGTCAAAGGCCATGGCTGTGAGCAGCACCATCTCCACACCGCCAATGACGTGGATAAAGAATATTTGAGTGATGCAGCCTCCAAAGGAGATGACTTTGTGCTTTCTGAGCAGGTCATAAATCATCTTGGGAGAAGTGACAGAGGAAACACCCAGGTCAATGAAGGAGAGGTTGGCTAACAGAAAATACATGGGGGAGTGCAAGTGAGGGTCAGCAGTCACAGTTAGCAAAATGAGAGAGTTTCCCATCATGCTGGCCATGTAAAACATGGAGGAGAACACGAGGAGCAGAAGTCGGATCTCCCAGGAATTGGTGAGTCCCAGGAACACAAACTCTGACACCACGGAGTGATTTGCCCCAACCATTGGTTTTGTTAGCAGTGATAGCTAGAGAACAACAACCAAAAATGTAAATTATAATCATATTAATGAATGAGAAGGAAAGAAGTCAAAGTTATGAAAGTCTATTTCCACTTTAGCATTAAAACCAACCTAACGACCAATAGGTATATAAAAATCTTATCACTAATCATTAAGGATATAGATTAAAATGACAATGAGACCTTACCTCAGACCTGTCAGAATAGCTATTACCAAAAAGACAACAGGTAACAAATCTTGACAAGGTTGTGAAGTGAAGGAACCCTTGTACACTGTTGTTGGGAGTGTAATTTGTTTAGCCATTATGAAACACACTATGGAGTTTCCAAAAAAAAAAAACAACTACCATATAATCTAGAAATCTTATTCTAGGTATATATTCAAAGGAATTGAAATACATACCTCAAGGAAATATCTGTATACCTATGTTCATCACGGCATTATTCACAATAGCTAAGATGCAGTGTTCATTGACACATAAGTGGATGGAGAAATTGTGTGTTTGTGTCTGTGTGTACCTATACAATAGAATACTCTTCAGCCTTACCAAAAAAAAAAAAAAAGGGAAATTCTGTCATTTGCAACAACATGGATGAACCTGGAGGACATTATGCTAATTGAAATAAGACAGACACAGAATTACAAATGCTGTAAAATCTCACTCATATGTGGACTCTACATAAGTCAAACTCATAGAACTAGAGATTAGAATTAGCAGCTGACAAGGGTTGATGAAGCAGGTACAGAATGAGATGTTTTGCACCAGTACCGTGTTTCAGTTAAACAAGACAAATTCTGGAGGCTTCTTGTGAAGCGTGGTAACTATAGTTGATAATAATGTGCTTCATACTTAAAATTTCTAGGAGAATAGATCCTCAATGTTTTTACCACAAAGAAATAAGTGTAGGAGATGAATATGTTAATTAGCTTGATTTATTTCATACATATACATGTATCAAAGTATCACATTGTTCACCACATATATAATTTTTATTTGTTAACTACACTTTAATAAAACTTGCAGAGAGTTGAGAGAAGAATCTAATATCCCGATAGGTTCTGAAATTGTGTTAACACGGTGTGACAACCAAGTGTGAAAGAGAAAACCTTCTCTGCTTTAATATCCCTCTGCTTCTCCCAGAGTAGTGGCTGTGATATTTCTCGTGAAATACAAGACTGGTCAACATGGGTAACAGGAATTTGACTCCAAATTCTTTTAATTTTTGCTTCAAGACTAATATATAGCCTGGCTCTAATCACACAAAACTATTTACATTTTCTCAGCTATTACATCCATTTCCAAGACCACAGCCATATTCTGGCAAAAATGTTCTTCCTCACTCCCCACATCTGGAAAATATTTCAAGGTTTAAGAAATGTTTACCATAGCTGTGAGGTCTTGCTTTATATTACGAGTGCTCATTTTACTATCCCTTATGTTGTAGTAAACTGGGGACAAGTCTAACTCACCACGTTGACTTGTCTTAAAGGCAGGGATTAGTACTTATTCACATCTGGATTCTCTGAAGCAACAAAAAAGTGGTCTACAGAGAAGAGCAGGTCCACAAACTGTTACTGGTTTGTATTATGTTAGATACTGAAATTGAGAGTGTTTAGAAATGTCTCTAATAAGTTAACATTACAGCAAAATCCAAGTGTTTGATTTTGTATTCTACTAAAGTAGAAGTCCAAGAAGCACTGCGGGAAAAAATATGTAACTAAAATAATTTGAGAAGATAATTTGAGAATCACTACCCTAGACTATTTAGCACATGATCTAAAAAGCTTAAACTACAAAGAGCATTTTGGTACAGTGGGAAGCATTTTGTTCAAACCTCTATACAAAGATTTATCACATTTTATTGTAATTTCAACTTTATTTAGAGAAGCAACATAGCATGTTGGAAAGAATATGGGTTTCAGAAACAAAGATTTATATAATTTTTCAGCTACTTACAAGTTGGTATTGGGCAAGTTATTTAAATTTCTGAGTCTCAGTTGGTCTACCAAATTGCAATTAATGATACTAACTTTACAAGGTAAATTGTGAGGATCAAATAAAGTTTTATAACCATGTGTCCAGTCAAATTAACTTTTATATACATAAATGCAACAAAGTTAGCCCCTATCTTTCTGTTTCCAAGATTCAACAAACTCAATACCTTTTATATTTACCTTAGAATGTTTTCTCAGTGATTTCTAAAAAGAATTTTATTTATAAGCATTCTCTAAATCCTTCTTCATTCTACCTACAGTTCAAAGATATAATTAATACAAACACTGTAATTCTAAATCATATAAGAGACCAGTAAAACTAAATCAAGCTCCTGGTGGTTTATGTATTATTTTATTTTTAAACTTTTCACATCACACTTTTAAATGACATTACATTGGAAATTATTTACTAAGCTTTGGGTCTTTTGGTCTCCATGTCTTTCATTTCTAATGAAGTGTCTATGAGACTCTTCCATCTTGCAAACTTGACAAATTCTTAAGAAATTTGCTTCCCTTGTTATGGAAGAGGATCAGTTTATACCCATCTCTTTTGAAAAGAAAATTGAGAGAAAAATATAATAACCTATGTTTTTCTATCTTCATGTGTCAATTTTTCTTGCCTATTTATCACATGACAAATGATGAGAATCATTCATATAATCACAGAGAGTGATTAATTGCAACCTATGCTGAATTTAAAAAATTGTAAAATCAGACTTTTTCTAATGTCTTTCACCTTTCCATAGGCACAATGTAATCCTAGCTCAAAAGCCAATGCCAATTAACTTCTTCAAAAATGTCAATAAACTTTTTCACAATTATTCTCTCATTTTATTCAATTCCTTATCCTGGACCCTATCTACTTTGCTTTAGAATATGACTCATGTGCACAGCAATTCCCGCAACAGAACCTTAACCAAAACTAAAGCCAATATTCGGTTGTTAAATTTACTTGCATCCTTCCACTTTACCTGTATAGAGAGAACAACATGTTCAGGCACTCTGGGAGTTTCCTGTGTTCTCTGACATGAAGTGCCATATAATATCCTGCCATAGGAAATATAAGGCTAATTACGTATACCTCAAGAGGACAGTGACCAAGCGATACTGCAAAAACATGATAGTTTAAAGGAGCTTATGGGAACTATTTGCTTTGACCAGTGCAACCAAAAGACACAAAAGTTCATAATAAGACACTAGAGAAAAAGAGGGAAACAAAAGTGGAATATTTTTGTTTAATATATTTGTGCTGTTTTGTTGGCAATAGTGATAACTACTCATTATAATTAATCCCTGAAAATAAGTAAATGTTAACTCAAAAAATTAACTCTAATCATTTTATCATCTCCAGAAAAGCCACTGTGCCAGATTTTTATTACAGTTTAAATGGTAGAAGAATGTATACAACACTCTTCATTTTTACATAATCATATACTGTGTAGTTATGGATATGTACCAAGATTTAGCTGTACAGAAATTCATTCCGGTGTTTAGAGCTTAATAGTAAATGAAACAACTAAAACATCCAGCGGTTGATGATAGATTTTAAAAAGTATGCTACATCCATACAATCAAATTCTCTGAAGCCACTGTAAAGCAAGTTTGATATCTATACAGTTAAAGACAACCACAATACACCGTTGAGTGAAACAGGGGATACCAATACAGCACACACTATGCTGCTGTGCATATAAATCTGAACAAGTAGACAATAAACTTTTTGCAATAAGTACTTTTCACAGCGAGATTGTTGTGCAAGAAAACAAGGTATTTTTACTTTCGATTTTGTACACTTGTGTCAGTCAGGATTCTGCCAGGACAAGAGATGCCACACTCAAATTAGGTAACTGAAGAAGAGCTTAATGAAGGCACAAAACTGGGTGGAGAAGGGTCAAGAGTGACACTGGAGAGACAAATGGAAGCTGGGCTATTGTTGTCTGAATCCACTGACTTTTTATCCAGGGGACAAACAGGGCAAGACAAGTAACATCAGGACAGAAGAAAGTTGGCAAAATAGAAGAAATAAGTTGTTATATCTTTGCAGAGTAATCTAAACCCAAAATGGTAGCCTCTGCCAGTGTATTCCATATGAATTAGTTAGTGGGAATGGAGGGGAAGAAAAAGGTGATTAATATAAAACATAGCTGTTGAAATCCTCTTTCCTGTAGCTCACCATGAGGACTATTTTGATAATAGCCATTTCATTGCTTCATTAGATGAGCAGATTCTGGGTGGTGCAGTATGTGAAGAGGCCAGTAGATCTAATGGTCATGTGCTAACTCTCATACCTCTGTATCTTTAATGTGCTATAATATGACATCTTGTGGAATTACATGTCTATGTGTTCATTACTCTGTAATCTTTAGAAAAATGATTGCTTAAGCCCCTAAAGCTTTGTGTTGTAATTATCCAACTGGTGCTTGCTCTGAAACTCATTTTTTCTCTTTTCACCACGAATTTTTCTAATACCTGGGTATGCCGGGTAGTATGGCCAAAGAAGTAAGGCTGTCTGCGCAAAGTCTAGATCTTTTGCAGCAAAACCTTTTTCAGATTTGCACCCTACTCAAAGCTGACGGACTTTCATGGCTTTCAGCATATGGGTTGTGGTAGTATTCCTGGTTATAGCCTATGCTTCCTCCAGAAATGGAAGAAATCTACCAGGTATAGTTCTTTCTTATTAGTGACAGAAGGTGCAAGATGCAATAATTTTCCTTTGATTAAAAGAACAAACCTGGAGGCATCACATTACTGGACTTCAAATTATACTACAAGGCAATAGTTACCAAAACAGTATGGTGCTTGTATACAAGTAGGCATGTCAACCAATAGAACTGAATAAAGAACCCAGAAATAAAGTCAAATATGTACAGCCAACTGATCTTTGACAAAGCATACAAAAACATAAATTAGGGAATGGACACCCTATTCAATAAATGGTTCTGAGAAAACTGGCAAGCCACACGTAGATGAATGAAACTGGACCTGTGTCTCTCACCTTATAAAAAATCAACTGAAGGTGAATCAAGGACTAAAATGTAAGACCTGAAACTATAAAAATTCTAGAAGACAACATCAGAAAAACTTTTCTAGACATCAGCCTAGACAAAGAATTCATGACTCAGACTTCAAAATCTAATGTGACAAGAACAAAAATAAATAGGACCTAATTAAACTAAAAAGCTTCTACACAGCAAAAGAAATAATAATCAGAGTAAACAGACAACCTACAGAATGGGAGAAAATATCTGCAATCTATGCATCCAACAAAGGACTAGTATCCACAATCTACAAGAAACTCAAATCAGCAGAAACTACAATAATCCCATCAAAAAGTGGGCAAAGCACACGAATAGATATTTCTCAAAAAAAGATATACAAATGGCCAACAAATACATGAAAAATGCTCAGCATTACTAATCATCAGGGAAATGAAAATCAAAACCACGAGACACCACCTTACTCCTACAAGAATGGGCATTATTAAAAAGCCAAAAAAAAATAGATGTTGGCATGGTTGTGGGGGAAAGGGAAGACTTATACACTGCTGGTGAGAATGTAAATCAGTACAACCTCTATGGAAAACAGTAAGGAAATTCCTTAAAATGCTAAAAGTAGATCTAACATTTGATCCAGCAATCCCATTACTGGATATCTACCCAAAGGAAAATAAGTCATTACAGGAAAAAGATACTTGCACATGTATATTGATAGCAGCACAATTCGTAATTGCAAAGATGTGGAAAACCAACCTAAGCCCCCATCGACTCATGAGTGGATAAAAAATATATATACCATGGAATACTACTCCGCCATTAAAAGGAATGAAGTAACGTCTTTTGCAGCAACTTGGATTAAGCTAGAGGCCATTATTCTAAGCGAAGTAACACAGGAGTGGAAAATCAAATCTTTGTGTTCTCACTTATAAGTGGTAGCTAAGCTGTGAGTAAACAAAGTCAGACAGGGTGATAGACTTCAGAAAATCAGAAGTGGGAGTGTGGGAGGGAGGCTAGGGGTAAAAAACTACACATTAGGTACAATGCACACTACTCAGGTGATGGGTGCACAAAGATGTCAGAATTCACCACTATATAATTCATCCATGTAACAAAAAAATCCCCACTTGTACCACAAAACTTACTTGAAATAAAAAAAATTTTGAAGAAGGAAAAAACATTTTCCTTTGCTTTGAAAAGGACCTCCTAGCATGGACTGGGCCATCAAACTCAAAATTTTAATGATGTGACAATTTCACAGTTCTCTATAGAGTTTATTCCTTCTCTTGCGAGCATGTGTGTACTACTAAAGTATCTAATACTTGCCACTTCTTCATCTGGTTTGACAGCATAGTGTTATTAATATAATCGACCATTAAGACAATCTATAAAATATCCAAATGGTTCAAGTCTCTTCAGGCTATTTTACAGCAGAGTAAGAAAGCAAATATATGTGTTGTCCATTCCAAGTGAATGCTGTTTCTAATTCTCCTTTGTGAAAGAGATGGAAAAGAAAATTTACCAGATCAATGATCACATATTATATACCCAGGTCTATGTTAATCTGCTCTAGCAAAGATACCACCTTTGGCACAGCAGCTGCAATTTAGACTACTGCTGGGATAAGTTTACAATAGTCCATTGGCATTCTCCAGGAAGTGACTAGCTTTCATAGGTGACACACTGGTGAATTAAATGGAGATAGAATGGGAACTATTTCTATATCTTTGGGATATTTTTACACCTTCATAATGAAGTACAATTTTTGAAATACTATTTTAGGCTGGGCATGGTAGCTCACACCTGTAATCCCAGCACTTTGGGAGGCCAAGGCATGTGGATCACTTGAGGCCAGGGGTTCAAGACCAGCCTCGTCAGCATGGTGAAAATCTGTCTCTAATAAGAATACAAAAATTAGTTGGGTGTGGTGGCATGCACCTGTAATTCCAGTTACTCAGGAGACTGAGCCAGGAGAATTGCTTGAACCCAGAAGGTGGAGGCTGCAGGTCATGCCCCTGCACTCCAGCCTAGGCAACAGAGTGAGACCCTGTCTCAAAAAAAGGAAAAAAAAGAAAAATGCTATTTTAGACTGGGGGATAGGACAGTTTTGGTGACTTCCCTACTGTAATAGCTGTAACCCACAGGACAAGGAACAAGTGTGGAGTTTTACAAACTACCAAGTATATCTTTTCCAATTATACATTCGGGAGATGATGTAATGATCACTGGGAGGTTGTCATTTGGTGAACCCCACATGCACCGGATCTGAACTAGGACTCTACATACTACCAAATGCCTCCACTCAAAACAGCAGGGATGGCCCTTCAGGAATCTGGGAGTAAATGTCAACTCTGTCTCCAACAGTCCTTTAAATATTGTGAGATTCCTTTTTTTCTGGCGTTTAATTGTACAAATACATGGATATAGGTAAGTTTGAGCAAAGTACTGGTAGAGCATTACTACGTGTGTGTGTACCTAGAGTTGTTGCACAGTCCTCCCTTCTACCATTTATTAAATCAGCCACGGTGCTGCTATGTCCTCCCACCCCCTCCCAGAAAGGTAGAGTTAGGAATTATTTAATATCTTCTGGAGACTTTAGACATTTTCCTCTATATCAGAGAAATTCTGGCATTTCAACTTCCCTGATTGTAGTGACGGCCTACAACAAAACGGCTGAATGGGTATACATATACAATAAAGTTTTGTAAATTAATTGACCCCATAAATGCTGGGTTTGGTGGTAATGGTGTCACCCAGTAGAGGGCCCACAAATAGGGACTGCTTTTAAGTAAAGGAGCTATTCTGATACGTTTTATTGCCAGAGATGCATTATAGTGCACGGGTTTTGAGAACCAACTCTGAATTCAAACTAGCAGACTTTGAGTCCACACTTACTACTTCATAACCTTGAGGATACTTAGCAACTATGTGCCTCAGACACCTCCTCTCTAAAATGGGGATAGTGAGATAATGAATCTGCATCATAAGATTCAAATAAAGCACCTAGAACAGTACCTAGACAATTAGAAGCACTATATGAGTAACATCAATTATTATCTCCCCCCGGACACAAACGATGAGAGTTGATCAGAGCTTCATTACCTCATGATGGAAACCTCAATTAATAGTTTTCTTTCTATATTTTAGTAACCATGTTAGATTAAAAGCCACAGAATTTGGGGAAACTTTCACACATCTTTTATAAATCTTTCAACTTTTTGCTAAAATATTTGAAATTTATCCTTCTGAGAAAGAGGCATAAAAATCTTAGTGTAACTTATGTAATTCACCAATCATATTTTTGTTTCCCAAGAGAAGAAACATCATCCACTGTAAGTAATGGAATGAACTTCAAACCTATAAAATAGAATTGAATCAAGGGTCTCTGTGAGTACTACCATAGACAAAAAGAACACTGTTTAATAATAAAGTTCAAGAATTTTTTTCATAATCAAAGGAACGATTTAAAATTCAGCTTTGGTAGGACTTGAACAAGCAATATGTGGTGGTGGTAGAAGTAGGGAAGGATTCAGAAATGATAAAGATGGAAGAGTGGAATGTGAGCATCAAATCAAAAACAAAATTGATCTGAACGTGAAAGGGCACTGACCTAGCAATCAGAGTCATGGTTTCTGTGCCTGGCTCTCTTTGATGGTTTCCAGCTATGTGCCTTTGGGCAAACTAGTCACCGCTCAATTCTTGGATTTTAGTACGTGTAATTTGAGGGGATTGGAATAGATGGTGTTGGTAATCCACTCTAACTTTAAATTTGAATATTCTAAATATAGGACTATCAATTTTGTAGATGGCCAAAGAAGCCTGATAAGGAGGCAAAAATATGTAGAGACTGGAGCAATATAAAGCTAACACTTTAGGAACAAAAAGAATTAAAATCAAGAGAGTTAGATACTAAACAGGCCAGGCACGGTGGCTCATGCCTGTAATCCCAGCACTTTGGGAGGCCGAGGCAGGTGGATCACTTGAGGTCAGGAGTTAAAGACCAGGCTGGCCAACATGGTGAAACTCCATCTCTACTAAAAATACAAAAATTAGCCAGGGGTTGTGATGGGCACCTGCAATCCCAGCCCTCAGGAGCTGAGGCAGGAGAATTGCTTGAATCCTTGAACTGGAGAGGCAGAGGTTGCAGTGAACTGAAATCATGCCATCGCACTCTAGCCTGGGTGACAGAGCCAGACTCCACCTCAAATAAATAAATAAATATAAAAGGAAGAGAGTTAGGTAGTAAACAGATTAATTGAATGTGTAGTTTGTCTATCGATAGAATAATCTGTCCAATAGAGAAAAAAAAAGACGTAGTATTGTTATTTGTTCAGTTACAAAGCACTCACCTAGAACAAGGTCTTTCAAAGTGGTAGGTTACAAAAGACATTAAGATTTAATATTTAGCACTTTGATGCACACTGTGCTGAAGGATAACACCACTTCTAATTTAATGGTGAAATTGTTACCATAATTTAATAAATTTTCAGGCATATAATATGGCCTGAGTCTTCAGTATTTCTCTGAAATTGCAGTTTCTCTTATGCAACCAGCATGAGGAATAATCAATAGTTACACATCTTCACAGCCAACTCATTTACAAAATCTTTGTAAAATGCACAAGACGACTGCACAGTCTCCTCATTGCCACTTTCATGTCTTTGTTCCTGAATGCGTAGATAACTGGATTCAGAAAAGGAGTAATAAATGCATCAAAAATAGCAAGATATTTACCCAGGTGTGATGTGGGAGAAGGCCATGTGTAGAAAAACATCAGTGGCCCAAAGAACAAGATGACCACAGTGACATGAGCTGACAGGGTAGAGAGAGCCTTGGCTAGACCACCAGAAGAATGTTTCCAAACAGTGAACAGAATGAAGATGTAGGAAATTACCAGCAAGACAAAGGAGCCCACAGAAATGAGTCCACTATTGACAGTGACCATGAACTCCGGTTCTTGGGTGTTGGTACAGGCAAGTCTGAGGAGCCGAGGGAGGTCACAGTAAAAACTGTCAAAAATATTAGGACCACAAAAAGGTAAATCTACCACAAAAACTAATTGGACCAATGAGTGGATAAGGCCAATGATCAAGGAAGTGGCTAAAAAGTATAGACACATTCTTGGGCTCATGATGGTCAGGTAGTGGAGAGGCTTACATATGGCCAAGTATCTGTCAAAGGCCATGGCTGTGAGCAGCACCATCTCAGTGCCCCCAACAGCATGACTAAAGAAGATCTGAGCAATACATCCCCAAAAGGAGATGGCCTTGTGCTTCTTGAAAATATCACAAATCATCTTAGGGGCTGTAATTGAGCAAAATGCCATATCAATGATTGAGAGGTTAGCCAGGAGGAAATACATTGGGGAGTGCAGATGAGCGTCCATGGTTACAGTGAATACAATGACAAGGTTTCCCATCATGCTTGCAAAGTAGAACAACAAAGAGAAAACAAAAAGTAGAAGCTGAATCTCCCGTGAGTCGGTCAGTCCCATGAATACAAATTCTGATACTACAGAGTGATTCATTCCATTCATTGCCTCAGACTCCAAGATCAGTTTTCATGTTACTTACCTAAAGGAAGAAAGAAAATGAGAATTACCTAGGCAAGTATTCCTGTTCAAGAAAGCAAGCCTCCAGCCATGAAAATAAGTATCATAACATCTCACACAGCCAAATACCCTCATCACATGCATGCTGGACTTCCACTTAGAGGGGTCAGCTGGTTCCTATTTGGCATTGTGGTTTTCAAAACTACTGCTACTAAATTAATTCCATCCTTAGACCTATCTCTCCTCTGCCTTTGTGTTACCTGAATATTTCCTATTTGATCCTTCCCAGGCTGTTCTATTTGGGTGAGATATAAGGTCATCTTTAAATACTTTTCACTATGAATCTTATCAATGAATATGATTTCAGCCACTCACACGAGCCACCTAACAATTACTCATGCACAGCATACAGCTTTCAAAGTCTCTGTTCTATTATTTATATTGCTTGATTAGACTTTAGAAGTTTCCCTTCCTTTTTTAAATTTCAAAATTTCTTTTATTCTATTCTCCAATTCACAAAATCTAATTCTCAAAATCCCAGCCAAATTCTCACTTATGTGTGAAATCTTCCCAATGTGCCCAAGATTCTGTATTCTCATCACACCATTAGCATTTATTTTACTCTGCTTCTCACAGTTATATAAATGTCCATTTCTCTGATTAAAATGTAGACTCCTGGGTATAGAGGCCATGACTGATCCACAACAGTAGCTCCCACCACCATCACAATCACCAATTGTGACCAACACAATCAGTCACATAATAAGTGTATCACACTTGTTGAATGAAGTCATAAATTAATGGGACTGAAGAATGACACTGGAGTCAAGAGAGTACATCATAATTCAGTAAGGCTTATATTAATAGTATATTAACAGCATGCCAATCAGGAATTATCACAGTATCCCTATTTCAATCCTGTACTTATTTAACCACTCAAAGAAACATTTACATAAGATGTCATAAAAATAAATATGGGGTCTTATTATTCATTTTAAATAGTCAATAAAAGGCTTCTAATATGGTTCAAAACAGAAGAAATCACTTCATTTTATAAATGATTTTTAATCTCAATTTTTATATAAAATACATAATATGATGAAACAAATAATCTCCTCTAACGTAGGTAATACACCCCCAGAGGATACCATAAGATAAAAACCATGTCACATAAAGGTAGTCTCTCTTTTTTATCAAAATACATTTGGAGTGAATAAAAGTGACAGAAATAAAATATTGAGTGAAAAGAGCCAGACAGTATCTGTATCTGCACTCTGGAAGAAGATGATGATTGAGTAACGGAGATTAAGTCCAGCAAATAAACTAAAGAATGGTGGCCAGGTCCCAGCATGGGGAGGTGTGACAATATTACGATTCTTTAAGGATGAAGAACAACTGCCAGAAATAAATCATTAGAGTTCATTTTTCAATGGAGTGTTCCTGATTTCGTCCAACATTTATGTTTTATAAATAATTCATAAAGAAAGAAATATAGGAAGCAATCTGCTCACCCTCACAAAGGTAACTGGTGGGAAAATTTATACTGGGACCAAGAACTTTTTACTCCCATTCAAAGTACTTTACAGTAAATACTTGTTACATTAGTTTACTATTGCTGTTGTAACAAGCTACTACAAATCTAGTGGCTTACCACACACACACACGCACATACACACACACACACACACACACGCACATACACACACACACACGTTATATTCTTACTGTTCTAAAGTAAAGAAGCCTAAAATGAGTTTTCAGAGCTAAAATCAATAAAATGAGTTTTCAGAGCTAAAATCAAGGTGTCAACACAGCTGTGTTCCTCCTGGAGCTTCTAGAAAAGAATCTGTTTCCTTGCCTTTTCCAGCTTCTAGAGGATGCCTCCATCCCTTGCTTGGCTCATGACTTTCTGCCTCTTAAAAGTGCATCACTCCAACCTCAACTTTTGTCATCGTATCTCCTCTCTGACTCTTCCTTTTATAAGGACCCTTGTAATTACATTGGGAAGTTCCAGATCATCCAAGTAAATCAAGATTCTTAAATTATTCATATCTGTAACTTTTTGCCAGATCCAGGAATTAGGACATGAACATTTTTGAAGGCTATTATTCTATACAGTACAGCTTTCTTACTGCAAACAAGTGCTTTAGGGGAAAAAGGAAAATCTTAAAGTATGATTATGACACAGGGATTTCAAGTAGCCTGTCAGGAAGGTGGAAGAGATATTGAGGGAATGGGGAGAGATGTTGCATCCTGACTTTTCCTCTGTAGCTACACATTAGTGACTTCTGACTCCAGTTACCTGCAGGACCAAGCATGGCCACTAATGACTATCAATAAGGAAACAATGATCATTAGTCAACCAACATGTTCTTAAAAAAGTAGTTATTCTAGGCATATAATTAACTCCTGAGTGGTTCTCTGAATGATTTTTGTTCATTAATTCAAAAAA
>NW_022096069.1:0-31559 GCF_006542625.1 Nomascus leucogenys
CACTATAGGTCCCTCAGCACTCCGAATGTTCACTTGCAGTTTCTACAGAAAGAGTGTTTCAGATCTGCTCAATCAAAAGTAAGCTTCAACTCTGTTAGTTTAATGCACAGAAGAGAAAGAAGTTTGACAGAATGCTTCTGTGTAGTTTTTATTTGAAGATATACCTTTTTCCACTATAGGCCTTTAGGGTTCAGAATGTCCACTTGCGGTTTCTACAGAAAGAGTGTTTCAGAACTGCTCAATCAAAAGTAAGCTTCAACTCTGTTAGATGAAGGCACAGAAGAGAAAGAAGTTGCACAGAATGCTTCTGTGTAGTTTTTATTTGAAGATATTCCTATTTCCACTAAAGGCCCTTTAGCGTTCAGAATTTCCACTTGCAGTTTCTACAGAAAGAGTGTTTGAGAACTGCTCTATCAAAAGTATGCTTCAACTCTGTTAGTTGAATGAACACAACAGAAAGAAGTTTCACAGAATGCTTCTGTGTAGTTTTTATTTGAAGATATCCCTTTTTTCACTATAGGCCCTTTAGCGCTCGCAATGTCCACTTGCAGTTTCTACAGAAAGAGTGTTTCAGAACTGCTCAATCAAAAGTAAGTTTCAACTCTGTTAGTTCAATGCACAGAACAGAAAGAAGTTTCACAGAATGCTTCTGTGTAGTTTTTATATGAAGATATCCCTTTTTCCAGTATAGGCTCTTTAGCCTCGAAACGTCAACTTGCAGTATCTACAGAAGGAGTGTTTCAGAACTGGTCAATCAAAAGTAAGCTTCAACTCTGTTAGCTGAATGGACCGAACAGAAAGAAGTTACACAGAACGCTTCTGTGTAGTTTTTATTTGAAGATATTCCTTTTACCACTGTTGGCCCTTAGCACTCCGAATGTCAACTTGCAGTTTCTACAGAAAGAGTGTTACAGAAGTGCTCAATCAAAAGTAATCTTCAACTCTGTTAGTAGAATGCAGAGAACAGAAAGAAGTTTGACAGAATGCTTCTATGTAGTTTTTATTTGAAGATATCACTTTTTTCACTATAGGCCCTTTAGGGCTCGGAATGTACACTTGCAGTTTCTACAGAAAGAGTGTTTCAGAACTGCTCAATCAAAAGTAAGCTTCAACTCTGTTAGTTGAATGCACAGAACAGAAAGAAGTTTCACAAAATGCTTCTGTGTAGATTTTGTTTAAAGATATCGCTTTTTCCACTAGAGGCCCTTTAGCGCTTGGAATTTGCACAGGCAGTTTCTACAGAAAGAGTGTTTCAGAACTGCTCAATCAAAAGTAAGTTTCAACTCGGTTAGTTGAATGGACTGAACAGAAAGAAGTTACACAGAATGCTTTTGTGTAGTTTTTATTTGGAGATATTTCTTTTACCCCTGTAGGCCCCTTGGCACTCCGAATGTCCACATGCAGTTTCTACAGAAAGAGTGTTTCAGAAGTGCTCTATCAAAAGGAAGCTTCAACTCTGTTTGTTGAATGCACAGAACAGAAAGAAGTTTGACAGAATGCTTCTGTGTACTTTTTATTTGAAGATAACTCTTTTTTCACTATAGGCCTTTGTGCTCGGAATGTCCACTTGCCGTTTCTAGGGAAAGAGTGTTTCAGATCTGCTCAATCAAAAGTAAGCTTCAACTCTGTTAGATGAATGCACAGAACAGAAAGAAGTGTCACAGAATGATTCTGTGTAGTTTTTATTTGAATATTCTTTTTCCACTATAGGACCCTTAGCACTCGGAATGTCCACTTGCAGTTTCTACAGAAAGAGTGTTTCAGAACTGCTCAACCAAAAGTATGCTTCAACTCTGTTAGTTGAATGCACAGAACAGAAAGAAGTTTCACCGAATGCTTCTGTGTAGTTTTTATTTGAAGATATCCCTTTTTTCACTATAGGCCCTTTAGCGCTCGCAATGTCCACTTGCAGTTTCTACAGAAAGAGTGTTTCAGAACTGCTCAATCAAAATTAAGCTTCAACTCTGTTAAATGAATGCACAGAACAGAAAGAAGTTTCACAGAATGCTTCTGGGTAGTTTTTATTTGAACATATCCCTTTTTCCCCTATAGGCCCTTTGGCGCTCGAAACGACAAATTGCAGTATCTACAGAAAGAGTGTTTCAGAACTGCTCAATCAAAAGTAAGCTTCAACTCTGTTAGTTGAATGCACGGAACAGAAAGAAATTTCACAGAATGCTTCTGTGTAGTTTTTATTTGAAGATATCCCTTTTTCCACTGTAGGCCCCTTAGCGCTCGAAATGTCAACTTGCAGTTTCTACAGAAAGAGTGTTTCAGAACTGCTCAATCAAAAGTAAGCTTCAACTCTGTTAGTTGAATGGACCGAACAGAAAGAATTTACACAGAAGGCTTCTGTGTAGTTTTTACTTGAATATATCCCTTTTACCACTATAGGCCCCTTAGCACTCTGAATGTCCACTTGCAGTTTCTACAGAAAGAGTGTTTCAGAAGTGCTCAATCAAAAGTAGGCTTCAAATCTGTTAGTTTAATGCACAGAACAGAAAGAAGTTTGACAGAATGCTTCTGTGTAGTTTTTATTTCAAGATATACCTTTTTCCACTATAGGTCTTTAGCATTCAGAATGTCCACTTGCTGTTTCTACAGAAAGGGTTTTTTAGCACTGCTCAATCAAAAGTAAGCTTCAACTCTGTTAGTTGAATGCACAGAACAGAAAGAAGTTTCACAGAATGCTTCTGTGTAGGATTTATTTGAACATATCCCTTTTTCCACTATAGGCACTATGGCGCTCCAAACGTCAAATTGCAGTATCTACAGAAAGAGTGTTACAGAACTGCTCAATCAAAAGTAAGCTTCATCTCTGTTAGTTGAATGGACCGAACAGAAAGAAGTTACACAGAACTCTTCTGTGTAGTTTTTATTTGAAGATATTCCTTTTGCCACTATAGGCCCCGTGGCATTCCGAATCAACTTGCAGTTTCTACAGAAAGCGTGTTTCAGAACTGCTCAATCAAAAGTAAGCTTCAACCCTGCTAGATGAATGCACAGAGGAGAAAGAAGTTGCACAGAATGCTTCTGTGTAGTTTTTATTTGAAGATATTCCTTTTTCCTCAAAAGGCCCTTTAGCGTTCAGAATGTACACTTCCAGTTTCTACAGAAAGAGTGTTTCAGAAGTGCTCAATCAAAAGTAAGCTTCAACTCTGTTAGTTGAATTCACAGAACAGAAGGAAGATTCACAGAATGCTTCTGTGTAATTTTTACTTGAAGATATCCCTTTTTCCACTACAGGCCCTTTAGAGCTCGAAATGTCAACCTCCAGTTTCTACAGAAAGACTGCTTCAGAACTGCTCAATCAAAAGTAAGCTTCAACTCTGTTAGTTGAATTCACAGAACAGAAGGAAGTTTCACAGAATGCTTCTGTGTAGTTTTTACTTGAAGATATCCCTTTTTCCACTACAGGCCCTTTAGAGCTCGAAATGTCAACCTCCAGTTTCTACAGAAAGACTGTTTCAGAACTGCTCAATCAAAAGTAAGCTTCAACTCTGTTAGTTGAATGGACTGAACAGAAAGAAGTTACACAGAATGCTTCTGTGTAGTTTTTATTGGAATATAATCCTTTTACCACTATAGGCCCCTTAGCACTCCGAATGTCCACTTGCAGTTTCTACAGAAAGAGTGCTTCAGATCTCCTCAATCAAAGTAAGCTTCAACTCTGTTAGTTGAATGCACGAACAGAAGGAGTTCACAGAATGCTTCTGTGTAGTTTTTATTTGAAGATATCCTTTTCCACTATAGGCCTTAGCGTCGAAATGTCAACTTGCGTTTTTATAGAAATAGAGTTTCAGAACTTCTCAATCAAAATTAAGCTTCAACTCGGTTAGTTGAATGGACTGAACAGAAAGAAGTTACACAGAATGCTTTGTGCAGTTTTTACTTGAAGATACTTCTTTTACCACTGTAGTCACCTTAGCACTCCGAATGTCCCTTGCAGTTTCTAAGAAAGAGTGTTTCAGAACTGCTCAATCAAAAGTAAGCTTCAACTCTCTTAGTTGAATGCACAGAACAGAAAGAAGTATGACAGAATGCTTCTGTGTAGTTTTTATTTGAACATTTACCTTTTTCCACTAGAGGCATATAGCGTTCATAATGTCCAATTGCTGTTTCTACAGAAAGAGAGTTTCAGAACTGCTCAATCAAAGGGAAGCTTCATTTCTGTTTGTTGAATGCACAGAAAGAAAGAAATTTCACAGAATGCTTCTGTGTAGTTTTTATTTGAAGATATCCCTTTTTTCACTATAGGCCCTTTAGTGCTCGGAATGTCCACTTGCAGTTTCTACAGAAAGAGTGTTTCAGATCTGCTCAATCAAAAGTAAGCTTCAACTCTGTTAGTTCAATGCACAGAACAGAAAGAAGCTTCACAGAATGCTTCTGTGTAGTTTGTATTTGGAGATATTCCTTTTTCCACTATAGGAACCTGAGCGCTCGGAATGTCCACTTGCAGTTTCTACAGAAAGAGTGTTTCAGAACTGCTCAATCAAAAGTATGCTTCAACTCTGTTAGTTGAATGCACAGAAGAGAAAGAAGTTTCACAGAATGCTACTGTGTAGTTTTTATTTGAAGATATCCCTTTTTTCACTATAGGCCCCTTAGCGCTCGGAATGTCCACTTGCAGTTTCTACAGAAAGAGTGTTTCAGAACTGCTCAATCAAAAGTAAGCTTCAACTCTGTTAGTTGAATGGACTGAACAGAAAGAAGTTACACAGAATGCTTCTGTGTAGTTTTTATTGGAAGATATAACTTTTACCACTATAGGTCCCTCAGCACTCCGAATGTTCACTTGCAGTTTCTACAGAAAGAGTGTTTCAGATCTGCTCAATCAAAAGTAAGCTTCAACTCTGTTAGTTTAATGCACAGAAGAGAAAGAAGTTTGACAGAATGCTTCTGTGTAGTTTTTATTTGAAGATATACCTTTTTCCACTATAGGCCTTTAGGGTTCAGAATGTCCACTTGCGGTTTCTACAGAAAGAGTGTTTCAGAACTGCTCAATCAAAAGTAAGCTTCAACTCTGTTAGATGAAGGCACAGAAGAGAAAGAAGTTGCACAGAATGCTTCTGTGTAGTTTTTATTTGAAGATTTACCTATTTCCACTAAAGGCCCTTTAGCGTTCAGAATTTCCACTTGCAGTTTCTACAGAAAGAGTGTTTGAGAACTGCTCTATCAAAAGTATGCTTCAACTCTGTTAGTTGAATGAACACAACAGAAAGAAGTTTCACAGAATGCTTCTGTGTAGTTTTTATTTGAAGATATCCCTTTTTTCACTATAGGCCCTTTAGCGCTCGCAATGTCCACTTGCAGTTTCTACAGAAAGAGTGTTTCAGAACTGCTCAATCAAAAGTAAGTTTCAACTCTGTTAGTTCAATGCACAGAACAGAAAGAAGTTTCACAGAATGCTTCTGTGTAGTTTTTATATGAAGATATCCCTTTTTCCAGTATAGGCTCTTTAGCGCTCGAAACGTCAACTTGCAGTATCTACAGAAGGAGTGTTTCAGAACTGGTCAATCAAAAGTAAGCTTCAACTCTGTTAGCTGAATGGACCGAACAGAAAGAAGTTACACAGAACGCTTCTGTGTAGTTTTTATTTGAAGATATTCCTTTTACCACTGTTGGCCCTTAGCACTCCGAATGTCAACTTGCAGTTTCTACAGAAAGAGTGTTACAGAAGTGCTCAATCAAAAGTAATCTTCAACTCTGTTAGTAGAATGCAGAGAACAGAAAGAAGTTTGACAGAATGCTTCTATGTAGTTTTTATTTGAAGATATCACTTTTTTCACTATAGGCCCTTTAGGGCTCGGAATGTACACTTGCAGTTTCTACAGAAAGAGTGTTTCAGAACTGCTCAATCAAAAGTAAGCTTCAACTCTGTTAGTTGAATGCACAGAACAGAAAGAAGTTTCACAAAATGCTTCTGTGTAGTTTTTGTTTAAAGATATCGCTTTTTCCACTAGAGGCCCTTTAGCGCTTGGAATTTGCACAGGCAGTTTCTACAGAAAGAGTGTTTCAGAACTGCTCAATCAAAAGTAAGTTTCAACTCGGTTAGTTGAATGGACTGAACAGAAAGAAGTTACACAGAATGCTTTTGTGTAGTTTTTATTTGGAGATATTTCTTTTACCCCTGTAGGCCCCTTGGCACTCCGAATGTCCACATGCAGTTTCTACAGAAAGAGTGTTTCAGAAGTGCTCTATCAAAAGGAAGCTTCAACTCTGTTTGTTGAATGCACAGAACAGAAAGAAGTTTGACAGAATGCTTCTGTGTACTTTTTATTTGAAGATAACTCTTTTTTCACTATAGGCCTTTAGTGCTCGGAATGTCCACTTGCCGTTTCTAGGGAAAGAGTGTTTCAGATCTGCTCAATCAAAAGTAAGCTTCAACTCTGTTAGATGAATGCACAGAACAGAAAGAAGTGTCACAGAATGATTCTGTGTAGTTTTTATTTGGAGATATTCTTTTTCCACTATAGGACCCTTAGCACTCGGAATGTCCACTTGCAGTTTCTACAGAAAGAGTGTTTCAGAACTGCTCAACCAAAAGTATGCTTCAACTCTGTTAGTTGAATGCACAGAACAGAAAGAAGTTTCACCGAATGCTTCTGTGTAGTTTTTATTTGAAGATATCCCTTTTTTCACTATAGGCCCTTTAGCGCTCGGAATGTCCACTTGCAGTTTCTACAGAAAGAGTGTTTCAGAACTGCTCAATCAAAATTAAGCTTCAACTCTGTTAAATGAATGCACAGAACAGAAAGAAGTTTCACAGAATGCTTCTGGTAGTTTTTATTTGAAATATCCCTTTTTCCTATAGGCCTTTGCGCTCGAACACTTGCAGTTCTACAGAAAGAGTGTTTCAGAATGCTCAATCAAAAGTAAGCTTCAACTCTGTTAGTGAATGCCGAACAGAAAGAATTCACAGAAGCTTCTGTGTAGTTTTTATTTGAAGATTCCTTTTACTGGCCCTTAGCGCTCGAATGCAAGAGTTTTCTACAGAAGAGTGTTCAGAACTGCCTCATCAAAAGTATTCCTCTTAGTTGAAGAACAGAAAGAATTTCACAGAGCTTCTTAGTTTTTAAGATACCCTTCACTACCGCTCGAATGTCCACTTGCAGTTTCTACAGAAAGAGTTTTCAGAACTGCTCAATCAAAAGTAAGCTTCAACTCTGTTAGTTGAATGCACAGAACAGAAAGAAGTTTCACAGAATGCTTCTGTGTAGTTTTTATTTGAAGATATCCCTTTTTCCACTATAGGCCTTTTAGCGCTCGAAATGTCAACTGCAGTTTCTACAGAAAGAGTGTTCAGAACTGCTCAATCAAAAGTAAGCTTCAACTCTGTTAGTTGAATGGACTGAACAGAAAGAAGTTACACAGAATGCTTCTGTGTAGTTTTATTGAAATATCCTTTTCCACTATAGGCCCTTGCCTCCGAATTCCACTTGCAGTTTCTACAGAAAGAGTGTTTCAGAACTCTCAATCAAAAGTAAGCTTCAACCTGTTAGTTGAATGCACAGAACAGAAAGAGTTTCACAGAATGCTTCTGTGTGTTTTTATTTGAAGATATCCCTTTTTCCACTATAGGCCTTTAGCGCTCGAAATGTCAATTGCAGATTTAAGAAAAGAGTTTCAGAACTCTCAATCAAAATAAGCTTCAACTCGTAGTTGAATGGACGAACAGAAAGAATTACACAGAAGCTTTGTGAGTTTTTACTTGAAGATATCTTTTACACTATTAGCCCTTAGCACTCGAATGTCCCTTGCAGTTTCTACAGAAAGAGTGTTTCAGAAGCTGCTCAATCAAAAGTATGCTTCACTCTGTTAGTTGAATGCACAGAACAGAAAGAAGTTTCACAGAATGCTTCTGTGTAGTTTTTATTTGAAGATATCCTTTTTCACTAAGCCTTTAGCTCAGAATGTCACTTGCGTTCTACAGAAAGAGTTTCAGAACTGCTCAATCAAAGTAAGCTTCAATCTGTTAGTTGAATGCACAGAACAGAAAGAGTTCACAGAATGCTTCTGTGTAGTTTTTTGAAGATATTCCTTTTTCACTATAGGCCCTTTAGGCTCGAATTCACTTGCAGTTTCTACAGAAAGAGTGTTTCAGAACTGCTCAATCAAAAGTAAGCTTCAACTCTGTTAGGAATGCACAGAACAGAAAGAATGTTCACAAATCTGGTAGTTTTATTGGCTAAGATACCCTTGTTTTCAACTTGCCTTATGTTGCTCAATTCCACTTGGTTTTAAGAAAGTGTTTCAGAATGCTCAATCAAAGTAAGCTTCAATCTGTTAGTTGAATGCACTGAACAGAAAGAAGTTAACAGAATGCTTCTGTGTAGTTTTATTGGAAGATAAACTTTTACCACTATAGGTCCTCAGCACTCCAATGTTCACTTGCAGTTTCTACAGAAAGGTGTTTCAGATCTGCTCAATCAAAAGTAAGCTTCAACTCTGTTGTTAATGCACAGAGAGAAAGAAGTTTGACAGAATGCTTCTGTGTAGTTTTTATTTGAAGATATACCTTTTTCACTATAGGCCTTTAGGTCAGAATGTCCACTTGCGGTTTCTACAGAAAGAGTGTTTCAGAACTGCTCAATCAAAAGTAAGCTTCAACTCTGTTAGATGAAGCACAGAAAGAAAGAAGTTGCACAGAATGCTTCTGTGTAGTTTTATTTGAATTCCTTTTCCTAAGGCTCTTTAGTTCAAATTCACTGCAGTTCTACAGAAAGAGTGTTTGAGAACTGCTCATCAAAAGTAGCTCAACTCTGTTAGTTGAATGACACAACAGAAAGAATTACAGAATGCTTCTGTGTATTTTATTGAGATATCCCTTTTTTCACTATAGCCCTTTAGCGCTCGCAATGTCCACTTGCAGTTCTACAGAAAGAGTGTTTCAGAACTGCTCAATCAAAAGTAAGTTTCAACTCTGTTAGTTCAATGCACAGAACAGAAAGAAGTTTCACAGAATGCTTCTGTGTAGTTTTATATGAAGATATCCCTTTTTCCAGTATAGGCTCTTTAGGCTCGAACGTCAACTTGCAGTATCTACAGAAGGAGTGTTTCAGAACTGAAAAGCCTTAGCTGAATGACCGAACAGAAAAGTCACAGAACCTTCTGTTAGTTTTTTTGAAAATTCTTTTACCTGTTGCCCTTAGCACTCCGAATGTCAACTTGCAGTTTCTACAGAAAGAGTGTTACAGAATGCTCAATCAAAAGTAATCTTCAACTCTGTTAGTAGAATGCAGAGAACAGAAAGAAGTTTGACAGAATGCTTCTATGTAGTTTTTATTTGAAGATATCACTTTTTCACTATAGGCCCTTTAGGCTCGGAATGTACACTTGCAGTTTCTACAGAAAGAGTTTCAGAACTGCTCAATCAAAAGTAAGCTTCAACTCTGTTAGTTGAATGCACAGAACAGAAAGAAGTTTCACAAAATGCTTCTGTGTAGTTTTGTTTAAAGATATCGCTTTTTCCACTAGAGCCTTTAGCGCTTGGAATTTGCACAGGCAGTTTCTACAGAAAGAGTGTTTCAGAACTGCTCAATCAAAAGTAAGTTTCAACTCGGTTAGTTGAATGACTGAACAGAAAGAAGTTACACAGAATGCTTTGTGTAGTTTTTATTTGGAGATATTTCTTTTACCCCTGTAGGCCCCTTGGCACTCGAATGTCCACATGCAGTTTCTACAGAAAGAGTGTTTCAGAAGTGCTCTATCAAAAGGAAGCTTCAACTCTGTTTGTTGAATGCACAGAACAGAAAGAAGTTTGACAGAATGCTTCTGTGTACTTTTTATTTGAAGATAACTCTTTTTTCACTATAGGCCTTTAGTGCTCGGAATGTCCACTTGCCGTTTCTAGGGAAAGAGTGTTTCAGATCTGCTCAATCAAAAGTAAGCTTCAACTCTGTAGATGAATGCACAGAACAGAAAGAAGTGTCACAGAATGATTCTTGTAGTTTTATTTGGAGATATCTTTTTCCACTATAGGACCCTTAGCACTCGGAATGTCCACTGCAGTTCTACAGAAGAGTGTTTCAGAACTGTCAACCAAAAGTATGCTTCAACTCTGTTAGTTGAATGCACAAAAAAAAAGTTCACAATGCTCTGTGTAGTTTTTATTTGAAGATATCCCTTTTTTCACTATAGGCCCTTTAGCGCTCGCAATGTCCACTTGCAGTTTCTACAGAAAGAGGTTTCAGAACTGCTCAATCAAAATTAAGCTTCAACTCTGTTAAATGAATGCACAGAACAGAAAGAAGTTTCACCGAATGCTTCTGTGTAGTTTTTATTTGAAGATATCCCTTTTTCCACTATAGGCCCTTAGCGCTCGCAATGTCCACTTGCAGTTTCTACAGAAAGAGTGTTTCAGAACTGCTCAATCAAAATTAAGCTTCAACTCTGTTAAATGAATGCACAGAACAGAAAGAAGTTTCACAGAATGCTTCTGGTAGTTTTATTTGAACATATCCCTTTTTCCCCTATAGGCCCTTTGGCGCTCGAAACGACAAATTGCAGTATCTACAGAAAGAGTGTTTCAGAACTGCTCAATCAAAAGTAAGCTTCAACTCTGTTAGTTGAATGCACGGAACAGAAAGAAATTTCACAGAATGCTTCTGTGTAGTTTTTATCTGAAGATATCCCTTTTTCCACTGTAGGCCCTTAGCGCTCGAAATGTCAACTTGCAGTTTCTACAGAAAGAGTGTTTCAGAACTGCTCAATCAAAAGTAAGCTTCAACTCTGTTAGTTGAATGGACCGAACAGAAAGAATTTACACAGAAGGCTTCTGTGTAGTTTTTACTTGAATATATCCCTTTTACCACTATAGGCCCCTTAGCACTCTGAATGTCCACTTGCAGTTTCTACAGAAAGAGTGTTTCAGAAGTGCTCAATCAAAAGTAGGCTTCAAATCTGTTAGTTTAATGCACAGAACAGAAAGAAGTTTGACAGAATGCTTCTGTGTAGTTTTTATTTCAAGATATACCTTTTTCCACTATAGGTCTTTAGCATTCAGAATGTCCACTTGCTGTTTCTACAGAAAGGGTTTTTTAGCACTGCTCAATCAAAAGTAAGCTTCAACTCTGTTAGTTGAATGCACAGAACAGAAAGAAGTTTCACAGAATGCTTCTGTGTAGGATTTATTTGAACATATCCCTTTTCCACTATAGGCACTATGGCGCTCCAAACGTCAAATTGCAGTATCTACAGAAAGAGTGTTACAGAACTGCTCAATCAAAAGTAAGCTTCATCTCTGTTAGTTGAATGGACCGAACAGAAAGAAGTTACACAGAACTCTTCTGTGTAGTTTTATTTGAAGATATTCCTTTTGCCACTATAGGCCCGTGGCATTCCGAATCAACTTGCAGTTTCTACAGAAAGCGTGTTTCAGAACTGCTCAATCAAAAGTAAGCTTCAACCCTGCTAGATGAATGCACAGAGGAGAAAGAAGTTGCACAGAATGCTTCTGTGTAGTTTTTATTTGAAGATATTCCTTTTTCCTCAAAAGGCCCTTTAGCGTTCAGAATGTACACTTCCAGTTTCTACAGAAAGAGTGTTTCAGAAGTGCTCAATCAAAAGTAAGCTTCAACTCTGTTAGTTGAATTCACAGAACAGAAGGAAGATTCACAGAATGCTTCTGTGTAATTTTACTTGAAGATATCCCTTTTTCCACTACAGGCCCTTTAGAGCTCGAAATGTCAACCTCCAGTTTCTACAGAAAGACTGCTTCAGAACTGCTCAATCAAAAGTAAGCTTCAACTCTGTTAGTTGAATTCACAGAACAGAAGGAAGTTTCACAGAATGCTTCTGTGTAGTTTTTACTTGAAGATATCCCTTTTTCCACTACAGGCCTTTAGAGCTCGAAATGTCAACCTCCAGTTTCTACAGAAAGACTGTTTCAGAACTGCTCAATCAAAAGTAAGCTTCAACTCTGTTAGTTGAATGGACTGAACAGAAAGAAGTTACACAGAATGCTTCTGTGTAGTTTTATTGGAATATAATCCTTTTACCACTATAGGCCCTTAGCACTCCGAATGTCCACTTGCAGTTTCTACAGAAAGAGTGCTTCAGATCTCTCAATCAAAAGTAAGCTTCAACTCTGTTAGTTGAATGCACAGAACAGAAAGGAGTTTCACAGAATGCTTCTGTGTAGTTTTTATTTGAAGATATCCCTTTTTCCACTATAGGCCCTTTAGCGCTAGAAATGTCAACTTGCAGTTTTTATAGAATAGAGTTTCAGAACTTCTCAATCAAAATTAAGCTTCAACTCGGTTAGTTGAATGGACTGAACAGAAAGAAGTTACACAGAATGCTTTTGTGCAGTTTTACTTGAAGATACTTCTTTTACCACTGTAGTCACCTTAGCACTCCGAATGTCCCTTGCAGTTTCTACAGAAAGAGTGTTTCAGAACTGCTCAATCAAAAGTAAGCTTCAACTCTCTTAGTTGAATGCACAGAACAGAAAGAAGTATGACAGAATGCTTCTGTGTAGTTTTTATTTGAACATTTACCTTTTTCCACTAGAGGCATATAGCGTTCATAATGTCCAATTGCTGTTTCTACAGAAAGAGAGTTTCAGAACTGCTCAATCAAAGGGAAGCTTCATTTCTGTTTGTTGAATGCACAGAAAAGAAAGAATTTCACAGAATGCTTCTGTGTAGTTTTTATTTGAAGATATCCCTTTTTTCACTATAGGCCCTTTAGTGCTCGGAATGTCCACTTGCAGTTTCTACAGAAAGAGTGTTTCAGATCTGCTCAATCAAAAGTAAGCTTCAACTCTGTTAGTTCAATGCACAGAACAGAAAGAAGCTTCACAGAATGCTTCTGTGTAGTTTGTATTTGGAGATATTCCTTTTTCCACTATAGGAACCTGAGCGCTCGGAATGTCCACTTGCAGTTTCTACAGAAAGAGTGTTTCAGAACTGCTCAATCAAAAGTATGCTTCAACTCTGTTAGTTGAATGCACAGAAGAGAAAGAAGTTTCACAGAATGCTACTGTGTAGTTTTTATTTGAAGATATCCCTTTTTTCACTATAGGCCCCTTAGCGCTCGGAATGTCCACTTGCAGTTTCTACAGAAAGAGTGTTTCAGAACTGCTCAATCAAAAGTAAGCTTCAACTCTGTTAGTTGAATGGACTGAACAGAAAGAAGTTACACAGAATGCTTCTGTGTAGTTTTTATTGGAAGATATAACTTTTACCACTATAGGTCCCTCAGCACTCCGAATGTTCACTTGCAGTTTCTACAGAAAGAGTGTTTCAGATCTGCTCAATCAAAAGTAAGCTTCAACTCTGTTAGTTTAATGCACAGAAGAGAAAGAAGTTTGACAGAATGCTTCTGTGTAGTTTTTATTTGAAGATATACCTTTTTCCACTATAGGCCTTTAGGGTTCAGAATGTCCACTTGCGGTTTCTACAGAAAGAGTGTTTCAGAACTGCTCAATCAAAAGTAAGCTTCAACTCTGTTAGATGAAGGCACAGAAGAGAAAGAAGTTGCACAGAATGCTTCTGTGTAGTTTTTATTTGAAGATGTTCCTATTTCCACTAAAGGCTCTTTAGCGTTCAGAATTTCCACTTGCAGTTTCTACAGAAAGAGTGTTTGAGAACTGCTCTATCAAAAGTATGCTTCAACTCTGTTAGTTGAATGAACACAACAGAAAGAAGTTTCACAGAATGCTTCTGTGTAGTTTTTATTTGAAGATATCCCTTTTTTCACTATAGGCCCTTTAGCGCTCGCAATGTCCACTTGCAGTTTCTACAGAAAGAGTGTTTCAGAACTGCTCAATCAAAAGTAAGTTTCAACTCTGTTAGTTCAATGCACAGAACAGAAAGAAGTTTCACAGAATGCTTCTGTGTAGTTTTTATATGAAGATATCCTTTTTCCAGTATAGGCTCTTTAGCGCTCGAAACGTCAACTTGCAGTATCTACAGAAGGAGTGTTTCAGAACTGGTCAATCAAAAGTAAGCTTCAACTCTGTTAGCTGAATGGACCGAACAGAAAGAAGTTACACAGAACGCTTCTGTGTAGTTTTTATTTGAAGATATTCCTTTTACCACTGTTGGCCCTTAGCACTCCGAATGTCAACTTGCAGTTTCTACAGAAAGAGTGTTACAGAAGTGCTCAATCAAAAGTAATCTTCAACTCTGTTAGTAGAATGCAGAGAACAGAAAGAAGTTTGACAGAATGCTTCTATGTAGTTTTTATTTGAAGATATCACTTTTTTCACTATAGGCCCTTTAGGGCTCGGAATGTACACTTGCAGTTTCTACAGAAAGAGTGTTTCAGAACTGCTCAATCAAAAGTAAGCTTCAACTCTGTTAGTTGAATGCACAGAACAGAAAGAAGTTTCACAAAATGCTTCTGTGTAGTTTTTGTTTAAAGATATCGCTTTTTCCACTAGAGGCCCTTTAGCGCTTGGAATTTGCACAGGCAGTTTCTACAGAAAGAGTGTTTCAGAACTGCTCAATCAAAAGTAAGTTTCAACTCGGTTAGTTGAATGGACTGAACAGAAAGAAGTTACACAGAATGCTTTTGTGTAGTTTTTATTTGGAGATATTACTTTTACCCCTGTAGGCCCCTTGGCACTCCGAATGTCCACATGCAGTTTCTACAGAAAGAGTGTTTCAGAAGTGCTCTATCAAAAGGAAGCTTCAACTCTGTTTGTTGAATGCACAGAACAGAAAGAAGTTTGACAGAATGCTTCTGTGTACTTTTTATTTGAAGATAACTCTTTTTTCACTATAGGCCTTTAGTGCTCGGAATGTCCACTTGCCGTTTCTAGGGAAAGAGTGTTTCAGATCTGCTCAATCAAAAGTAAGCTTCAACTCTGTTAGATGAATGCACAGAACAGAAAGAAGTGTCACAGAATGATTCTGTGTAGTTTTTATTTGGAGATATTCTTTTTCCACTATAGGACCCTTAGCACTCGGAATGTCCACTTGCAGTTTCTACAGAAAGAGTGTTTCAGAACTGCTCAACCAAAAGTATGCTTCAACTCTGTTAGTTGAATGCACAGAACAGAAAGAAGTTTCACCGAATGCTTCTGTGTAGTTTTTATTTGAAGATATCCTTTTTTCACTATAGGCCCTTTAGCGCTCGCAATGTCCACTTGCAGTTTCTACAGAAAGAGTGTTTCAGAACTGCTCAATCAAAATTAAGCTTCAACTCTGTTAAATGAATGCACAGAACAGAAAGAAGTTTCACCGAATGCTTCTGTGTAGTTTTTATTTGAAGATATCCCTTTTTTCACTATAGGCCCTTTAGCGCTCGCAATGTCCACTTGCAGTTTCTACAGAAAGAGTGTTTCAGAACTGCTCAATCAAAATTAAGCTTCAACTCTGTTAAATGAATGCACAGAACAGAAAGAAGTTTCACAGAATGCTTCTGGGTAGTTTTTATTTGAACATATCCCTTTTTCCCCTATAGGCCCTTTGGCGCTCGAAACGACAAATTGCAGTATCTACAGAAAGAGTGTTTCAGAACTGCTCAATCAAAAGTAAGCTTCAACTCTGTTAGTTGAATGCACGGAACAGAAAGAAATTTCACAGAATGCTTCTGTGTAGTTTTTATTGAAGATATCCCTTTTTCCACTGTAGGCCCCTTAGCGCTCGAAATGTCAACTTGCAGTTTCTACAGAAAGAGTGTTTCAGAACTGCTCAATCAAAAGTAAGCTTCAACTCTGTTAGTTGAATGCACAGAACAGAAAGAAGTTTCACAGAATGCTTCTGTGTAGGATTTATTTGAACATATCCCTTTTTCCACTATAGGCACTATGGCGCTCCAAACGTCAAATTGCAGTATCTACAGAAAGAGTGTTACAGAACTGCTCAATCAAAAGTAAGCTTCATCTCTGTTAGTTGAATGGACCGAACAGAAAGAAGTTACACAGAACTCTTCTGTGTAGTTTTTATTTGAAGATATTCCTTTTGCCACTATAGGCCCCGTGGCATTCCGAATCAACTTGCAGTTTCTACAGAAAGCGTGTTTCAGAACTGCTCAATCAAAAGTAAGCTTCAACCCTGCTAGATGAATGCACAGAGGAGAAAGAAGTTGCACAGAATGCTTCTGTGTAGTTTTTATTTGAAGATATTCCTTTTTCCTCAAAAGGCCCTTTAGCGTTCAGAATGTACACTTCCAGTTTCTACAGAAAGAGTGTTTCAGAAGTGCTCAATCAAAAGTAAGCTTCAACTCTGTTAGTTGAATTCACAGAACAGAAGGAAGATTCACAGAATGCTTCTGTGTAATTTTTACTTGAAGATATCCCTTTTTCCACTACAGGCCCTTTAGAGCTCGAAATGTCAACCTCCAGTTTCTACAGAAAGACTGTTTCAGAACTGCTCAATCAAAAGTAAGCTTCAACTCTGTTAGTTGAATGGACTGAACAGAAAGAAGTTACACAGAATGCTTCTGTGTAGTTTTTATTGGAATATAATCCTTTTACCACTATAGGCCCCTTAGCACTCCGAATGTCCACTTGCAGTTTCTACAGAAAGAGTGCTTCAGATCTCCTCAATCAAAAGTAAGCTTCAACTCTGTTAGTTGAATGCACAGAACAGAAAGGAGTTTCACAGAATGCTTCTGTGTAGTTTTTATTTGAAGATATCCCTTTTTCCACTATAGGCCCTTTAGCGCTCGAAATGTCAACTTGCAGTTTTATAGAAATAGAGTTTCAGAACTTCTCAATCAAAATTAAGCTTCAACTCTGTTAGTTGAATGGACTGAACAGAAAGAAGTTACACAGAATGCTTTTGTGCAGTTTTTACTTGAAGATACTTCTTTTACCACGGTAGTCACCTTAGCACTCCGAATGTCCCCTTGCAGTTTCTACAGAAAGAGTGTTTCAGAACTGCTCAATCAAAAGTAAGCTTCAACTCTCTTAGTTGAATGCACAGAACAGAAAGAAGTATGACAGAATGCTACTGTGTAGTTTTATTTGAACATTTACCTTTTTCCACTAGAGCATATAGCGTTCATAATGTCCAATTGCTGTTTCTACAGAAAGAGAGTTTCAGAACTGCTCAATCAAAGGGAAGCTTCATTTCTGTTTGTTGAATGCACAGAAAAGAAAGAAATTTCACAGAATGCTTCTGTGTATTTTTATTTGAAGATATCCCTTTTTTCACTATAGGCCCTTTAGTGCTCGGAATGTCCACTTGCAGTTTCTACAGAAAGAGTGTTTCAGATCTGCTCAATCAAAAGTAAGCTTCAACTCTGTTAGTTCAATGCACAGAACAGAAAGAAGCTTCACAGAATGCTTCTGTGTAGTTTGTATTTGGAGATATTCCTTTTTCCACTATAGGAACCTGAGCGCTCGAATGTCCACTTGCAGTTTCTACAGAAAGAGTGTTTCAGAACTGCTCAATCAAAAGTATGCTTCAACTCTGTTAGTTGAATGCACAGAAGAGAAAGAAGTTTCACAGAATGCTACTGTGTAGTTTTTATTTGAAGATATCCCTTTTTTCACTATAGGCCCTTAGCGCTCGGAATGTCCACTTGCAGTTTCTACAGAAAGAGTGTTTCAGAACTGCTCAATCAAAAGTAAGCTTCAACTCTGTTAGTTGAATGGACTGAACAGAAAGAAGTTACACAGAATGCTTCTGTGTAGTTTTTTTGGAATATAACTTTTACCACTATAGGCCCTCAGCACTCGAATGTCACTTGCAGTTTCTACAGAAAGAGTGTTTCAGATGCTCAATCAAAAGTAAGCTTCAACTCTGTTAGTTTAATGCACAGAAGAAAGAAGTTTGACAGAATGCTTCTGTGTAGTTTTTATTTGAAGATATACCTTTTTCCACTATAGGCCTTTAGGCTTCAGAATGTCCACTTGCGTTTCTACAGAAAGAGTGTTTCAGAACTGCTCAATCAAAAGTAAGCTTCAACTCTGTTAGTGAATGGACAGAACAGAAAGAAGTTGCACAGAATGCTTCTGTGTAGTTTTTATTTGAAGATATTCCTTTTCCACTAAGGTCTTTAGCGTCAGAATTTCACTTGCAGTTTCTACAGAAAGAGTGTTTCAGAACTGCTCAATCAAAAGTAAGCTTCAACTCTGTTAGTTGAATGCACAAAGAGAAGAAGTTTCACAGAATGCTTCTGTGTAGTTTTTATTTGAAGATATCCCTTTTTCACTATAGGCCCTTTAGCGTCAATGTCCACTTGCAGTTTCTACAGAAAGAGTGTTTCAGAACTGCTCAATCAAAAGTAAGCTTCAACTCTGTTAGTTCAATGCACAGAACAGAAAGAAGTTTCACAGAATGCTTCTGTGTAGTTTTTATTGAAGATATCCTTTTTCCACTAAGGCTCTTTAGCGTCGAATCAACTTGCAGTTCTACAGAAAGAGTGTTTCAGAACTGCTCAATCAAAAGTAAGCTTCAACTCTGTTAGTGAATGGACCAACAGAAAGAAGTTACACAGAACTTCTGTGTAGTTTTTATTTGAAGATATCCTTTTACCACTGGCCCCTTTAGCTCCGAATGTCACTTGCAGTTTCTACAGAAAGAGTGTTTCAGAACTGCAATCAAAAGTAATTTCAACTCTGTTAGTAGAATGCACAGAACAGAAAGAAGTTTGACAGAATGCTTCTGTAGTTTTTATTTGAAGATATCCTTTTTTCACTATAGGCCTTTAGGCTCGGAACGTAACTTGCAGTTTCTACAGAAAGAGTGTTTCAGAACTGCTCAATCAAAAGTAAGCTTCAACTCTGTTAGTTGAATGCACAGAACAGAAAGAAGTTTCACAAAATGCTTCTGTGTAGTTTTTATTTAAGATATCCTTTTTCCACTAGAGGCCCTTTAGCGCTTGGAATGCAACAGTTTCTACAGAAAGAGTGTTTCAGAACTGCTCAATCAAAAGTAATTTCAACTCGTTAGTTGAATGCAGAGAACAGAAAGAAGTTACAGAATGCTTTTGTAGTTTTTATTTGGAAGATATACTTTTACCCCTAGGCCCTTGGCTCGAATGTACACTGCAGTTTCTACAGAAAGAGTGTTTCAGAACTGCTCAATCAAAAGGAAGCTTCAACTCTGTTTGTTGAATGCACAGAACAGAAAGAAGTTTCACAGAATGCTTCTGTGTATTTTTTTAAGATATCTTTTTTCACTATAGGCCTTTAGCGCTCGGAATGTCCACTTGCAGTTTCTACAGAAAGAGTGTTTCAGATCTGCTCAATCAAAAGTAAGCTTCAACTGTTAGTGAATGCACAGAACAGAAAGAAGTTACACAGAATGCTTGTGTAGTTTTTATTTGGAGATATTCTTTTACCCTATAGGCCCTTAGCACTCGAATGTCCACTTGCAGTTTCTACAGAAAGAGTGTTTCAGAACTGCTCAACAAAAGTAAGCTTCAACTCTGTTAGTTGAATGCACAGAACAGAAAGAAGTTTCACAGAATGCTTCTGTGTAGTTTTTATTTGAAGATATCCTTTTTTCACTATAGGCCTTTAGCGCTCGCAATGTCCACTTGCAGTTTCTACAGAAGAGTGTTTCAGAACTGCTCAATCAAAATAAGCTTCAACTCTGTTAGATGAATGCACAGAACAGAAAGAAGTTTCACAGAATGCTTCTGTGTAGTTTTTATTTGAAGATATCCCTTTTTTCCACTATAGGCCCTTTAGCGCTCGCAATGTCCACTTGCAGTTTCTACAGAAAGAGTGTTTCAGAACTGCTCAATCAAAAGTAAGCTTCAACTCTGTTAGTGAATGCACAGAACAGAAAGAAGTTTCACAGAATGCTTCTGTAGTTTTTATTTGAAGATATCCCTTTTTCACTATAGGCCCTTTAGCGCTCGAATGTCCAAATTGCAGTTCTACAGAAAGAGTGTTTCAGAACTGCTCAATCAAAAGTAAGCTTCAACTCTGTTAGTGAATGCACAACAGAAAGAAGTTTCACAGAATGCTTCTGTGTAGTTTTTATTTGAAGATATCCCTTTTTCCACTATAGGCCCTTAGCGCTCGAATGTCACTTGCAGTTTCTACAGAAAGAGTGTTTCAGAACTGCTCAATCAAAATAAGCTTCAACTCTGTTAGTGAATGCACAGAACAGAAAGAAGTTTCACAGAATGCTTCTGGTAGTTTTTATTTGAACATATCCCTTTTTCCCTATAGGCCCTTAGCGCTCGCGACTTGCAGTTTCTACAGAAAGAGTGTTTCAGAACTGCTCAATCAAAAGTACTTCAACTCTGTTAGTTGAATGCACAGAACAGAAAGAAGTTTCACAGAATGCTTCTGTGTAGTTTTTATGAAGATATCCTTTTTCCACTATAGGCCCTTAGCGCTAAATGTCACTTGCAGTTTCTACAGAAAGAGTGTTTCAGAACTGCTCAATCAAAAGTAAGCTTCAACTCTGTTAGTTGAATGCACAGAACAGAAAGAATTTCACAGAAGCTTCTGTGTAGTTTATTGATATATCCCTTTTTCCACTATAGGCCTTAGCACTCTGAATGTCACTTGCAGTTTCTACAGAAAGAGTGTTTCAGAACTGCTCAATCAAAAGTAAGCTTCAATCTGTTAGTTGAATGCACAGAACAGAAAGAAGTTACAGAATGCTTCTGTGTAGTTTTTATTTGAAGATATTCCTTTTTCCACTATAGGCTTTAGCATTCAGAATGTCCTTGCAGTTTCTACAGAAAGGTGTTTCACTGCTCAATCAAAAGTAAGCTTCAACTCTGTTAGTTGAATGCACAGAACAGAGAAGAAGTTTCACAGAATGCTTCTGTGTAGTTTTTATTTGAAGATATCCTTTTTCCACTATAGGCCTTTAGCGTTCAAATGTCAAATTGCAGTTTCTACAGAAAGAGTGTTACAGAACTGCTCAATCAAAAGTAAGCTTCAACTCTGTTAGTTGAATGGACAGAACAGAAAGAAGTTCACAGAATGCTTCTGTGTAGTTTTTATTGAAGATATTCCTTTTCCACTATAGGCCCTGGCTCCGAATGTCAACTTGCAGTTTCTACAGAAAGACTGTTTCAGAACTGCTCAATCAAAAGTAAGCTTCAACTCTGTTAGTGAATGCACAGAAAAGAAGTTTCACAGAATGCTTCTGTGTAGTTTTATTTGAAGATATCCTTTTTCCACTCAAGGCCCTTTAGCGTCGAATGTCACCTCCAGTTTCTACAGAAAGAGTGTTTCAGAATGCTCAATCAAAAGTAAGCTTCAACTCTGTTAGTTGAATTCACAGAACAGAAGAAGTTCACAGAATGCTTCTGTGTAGTTTTTATTGAAGATATCCTTTTTCCACTACAGGCCCTTAGCAGCTCGAATGTCCACTTGCAGTTTCTACAGAAAGAGTGCTTCAGAACTGCTCAATCAAAAGTAAGCTTCAACTCTGTTAGTTGAATGCACAGAACAGAAAGAAGTTTCACAGAATGCTTCTGTGTAGTTTTTATTTGAAGATATTCCTTTTTCCACTATAGGCCCTTTAGCGCTCGAAATGTCAACTTGCAGTTTACAGAAAGATGTTTCAGAACTGCTCAATCAAAAGTAAGCTTCAACTCTGTTAGTTGAATGGACTGAACAGAAAGAAGTTACACAGAATGCTTTTGTAGTTTTTATTGAAGATACTCCTTTTACCACTAGGCCCTTAGCACTCCGAATGTCCACTTGCAGTTTCTACAGAAAGAGTGTTTCAGAACTGCTCAATCAAAAGTAAGCTTCAACTCTGTTAGTTGAATGCACAGAACAGAAAGAAGTTGACAGAATGCTTCTGTGTAGTTTTTATTTGAACATTTACCTTTTTCCACTAGAGGCATATAGCGTTCATAATGTCCAATTGCTGTTTCTACAGAAAGAGGTTTCAGAACTGCTCAATCAAAGGGAAGCTTCATTTCTGTTTGTTGAATGCACAGAAAGAAAGAATTTCACAGAATGCTTCTGTGTAGTTTTTATTTGAAGATATCCCTTTTTCACTATAGGCCCTTTAGTGCTCGGAATGTCCACTTGCAGTTTCTACAGAAAGAGTGTTTCAGATCTGCTCAATCAAAAGTAAGCTTCAACTCTGTTAGTTCAATGCACAGAACAGAAAGAAGCTTCACAGAATGCTTCTGTGTAGTTTGTATTTGGAGATATTCCTTTTTCCACTATAGGAACCTGAGCGCTCGGAATGTCCACTTGCAGTTTCTACAGAAAGAGTGTTTCAGAACTGCTCAATCAAAAGTATGCTTCAACTCTGTTAGTTGAATGCACAGAAGAGAAAGAAGTTTCACAGAATGCTTCTGTGTAGTTTTTATTTGAAGATATCCCTTTTTTCACTATAGGCCCCTTAGCGCTCGGAATGTCCACTTGCAGTTTCTACAGAAAGAGTGTTTCAGAACTGCTCAATCAAAAGTAAGCTTCAACTCTGTTAGTTGAATGGACTGAACAGAAAGAAGTTACACAGAATGCTTCTGTGTAGTTTTTATTGAAGATATACTTTTACCACTATAGGCCCTCAGCACTCCGAATGTTCACTTGCAGTTTCTACAGAAAGAGTGTTTCAGATGCTCAATCAAAAGTATGCTTCAACTCTGTTAGTTTAATGCACAGAAGAGAAAGAAGTTTGACAGAATGCTTCTGTGTAGTTTTTATTTGAAGATATACCTTTTTCCACTATAGGCCTTTAGGTTCAGAATGTCCACTTGCAGTTTCTACAGAAAGAGTGTTTCAGAACTGCTCAATCAAAAGTAAGCTTCAACTCTGTTAATGAAGCAGAAGAGAAAGAAGTTGCACAGAATGCTTCTGTGTAGTTTTTATTTGAAGATATTCCTTTCCACTAAGGCCCTTTAGCGTCAAATTCCACTTGCAGTTTCTACAGAAAGAGTGTTTCAGAACTGCTCATCAAAAGTAAGCTTCAACTCTGTTAGTTGAATGCACAACAGAAAGAAGTTTCACAGAATGCTTCTGTGTAGTTTTTATTTGAAGATATCCCTTTTTCCACTATAGGCCCTTTAGCGCTCGAATGTCCACTTGCAGTTTCTACAGAAAGAGTGTTTCAGAACTGCTCAATCAAAAGTAAGTTCAACTCTGTTAGTTCAATGCACAGAACAGAAAGAAGTTTCACAGAATGCTTCTGTGTAGTTTTATGAAGATATCCCTTTTTCCAGTATAGGCTCTTTAGCGCTCAAACGTCAACTTGCAGTTCTACAGAAAGAGTGTTTCAGAACTGCTCAATCAAAAGTAAGCTTCAACTCTGTTAGTGAATGACCGAACAGAAAGAAGTTACAGAATGCTTCTGTGTAGTTTTTATTTGAAGATATTCCTTTTACACTGTAGGCCCTTTAGCACTCCGAATGTCACTTGCAGTTTCTACAGAAAGAGTGTTAGAAGTGCTCAATCAAAAGTAATTTCAACTCTGTTAGTAGAATGCAGAGAACAGAAAGAAGTTTGACAGAATGCTTCTGTGTAGTTTTTATTTGAAGATATCACTTTTTCCTATAGGCCCTTTAGGCTCGGAATGTACACTTGCAGTTTCTACAGAAAGAGTGTTTCAGAACTGCTCAATCAAAAGTAAGCTTCAACTCTGTTAGTTGAATGCACAGAACAGAAAGAAGTTTCACAGAATGCTTCTGTGTAGTTTTTATTTAAGATATTCTTTTTCCACTAGGCCCTTTAGCGCTCGAATTCACAGCAGTTTCTACAGAAAGAGTGTTTCAGAACTGCTCAATCAAAAGTAAGCTTTCAACTCTGTTAGTTGAATGCACTGAACAGAAAGAAGTTTCACAGAATGCTTCTGTGTAGTTTTTATTTGAGATATTACTTTTACTATAGGCCCTTGCACTCGAATGTCCACTTGCAGTTTCTACAGAAAGAGTGTTTCAGAAGTGCTCTATCAAAAGTAAGCTTCAACTCTGTTTGTTGAATGCACAGAACAGAAAGAAGTTTCACAGAATGCTTCTGTGTAGTTTTTATTTGAAGATATCACTTTTTTCACTATAGGCCCATTAGCGCTCGGAATGTCCACTTGCAGTTTCTACAGAAAGAGTGTTTCAGAACTGCTCAATCAAAAGTAAGCTTCAACTCTGTTAGTGAATGCACAGAACAGAAAGAAGTTCACAGAATGCTTCTGTGTAGTTTTTATTTGAGATATTCTTTTTCCACTATAGGCCCTTAGCACTCGAATGTCCACTTGCAGTTTCTACAGAAAGAGTGTTTCAGAACTGCTCAACAAAAGTAAGCTTCAACTCTGTTAGTTGAATGCACAGAACAGAAAGAAGTTTCACCGAATGCTTCTGTGTAGTTTTTATTTGAAGATATCCCTTTTTTCACTATAGGCCCTTTAGCGCTCGCAATGTCCACTTGCAGTTTCTACAGAAAGAGTGTTTCAGAACTGCTCAATCAAAAGTAAGCTTCAACTCTGTTAAATGAATGCACAGAACAGAAAGAAGTTTCACAGAATGCTTCTGTGTAGTTTTTATTTGAAGATATCCCTTTTTCCACTATAGGCCCTTTAGCGCTCTGAATGTCCACTTGCAGTTTCTACAGAAAGAGTGTTTCAGAACTGCTCAATCAAAAGTAAGCTTCAACTCTGTTAGTTGAATGCACAGAACAGAAAGAAGTTTCACAGAATGCTTCTGTGTAGTTTTTATTTGAAGATATCCCTTTTTCCACTATAGGCCCTTTAGCGCTCGAAACGTCACTTGCAGTTCTCTACAGAAAGAGTGTTTCAGAACTGCTCAATCAAAAGTAAGCTTCAACTCTGTTAGTTGAATGCACGAACAGAAAGAAGTTTCACAGAATGCTTCTGTGTAGTTTTTATTTGAAGATATCCCTTTTTCCACTGTAGGCCCTTAGCGCTCGAATGTCAACTTGCAGTTTCTACAGAAAGAGTGTTTCAGAACTGCTCAATCAAAAGTAAGCTTCAACTCTGTTAGTTGAATGCACAGAACAGAAAGAAGTTTACAGAATGCTTCTGTGTAGTTTTTTTGAAGATATCCTTTTTCCACTATAGGCCCTTAGCAGAATGTCCACTTGCAGTTTCTACAGAAAGAGTGTTTCAGAAGTGCTCAATCAAAAGTAAGCTTCAACTCTGTTAGTTGAATGCACAGAACAGAAAGAAGTTCACAGAATGCTTCTGTGTAGTTTTTATTGAAGATATCCTTTTTCCACTATAGGCCTTTAGAGCTCGAATGTCAACCTCAGTTTCTACAGAAAGATGTTCAGAACTGCTCAATCAAAAGTAAGCTTCAACTCTGTTAGTTGAATGCACAGAACAGAAAGAAGTTTCACAGAATGCTTCTGTGTAGTTTTTATTGAAGATATCCCTTTTTCCACTATAGGCCTTTAGGCTCGAATGTCAACTTGCAGTTTCTACAGAAAGAGTGTTCAGAACTGCTCAATCAAAAGTAAGCTTCAACTCTGTTAGTTGAATGGACTGAACAGAAAGAAGTTACACAGAATGCTTCTGTGTAGTTTTTATTGGATATCCTTTTACCACTATAGGCCCTTAGCACTTCCGAATGTCCACTTGCAGTTTCTACAGAAAGAGTGTTTCAGATCTCTCAATCAAAAGTAAGCTTCAACTCTGTTAGTTGAATGCACAGAACAGAAAGAAGTTTCACAGAATGCTTCTGTGTAGTTTTTATTTGAAGATATCCTTTTTCCACTATAGGCCTTTAGCGCTCGAAATGTCAACTTGCAGTTTTACAGAAAGAGTTTCAGAACTGCTCAATCAAAATAAGCTTCAACTCTGTTAGTTGAATGGACTGAACAGAAAGAAGTTACACAGAATGCTTTGTGCAGTTTTTACTTGAAGATACTTCTTTTACCACTGGCCCTTAGCACTCCGAATGTCCCTTGCAGTTTCTACAGAAAGAGTGTTTCAGAACTGCTCAATCAAAAGTAAGCTTCAACTCTGTTAGTTGAATGCACAGAACAGAAAGAAGTTTGACAGAATGCTTCTGTGTAGTTTTTATTTGAACATTTACCTTTTTCCACTAGAGGCATATAGCGTTCATAATGTCCAATTGCTGTTTCTACAGAAAGAGTTTCAGAACTGCTCAATCAAAGTAAGCTTCATTTCTGTTTGTTGAATGCACAGAAAGAAAGAAATTTCACAGAATGCTTCTGTGTAGTTTTTATTTGAAGATATCCCTTTTTTCACTATAGGCCCTTTAGTGCTCGAATGTCCACTTGCAGTTTCTACAGAAAGAGTGTTTCAGATCTGCTCAATCAAAAGTAAGCTTCAACTCTGTTAGTTCAATGCACAGAACAGAAAGAAGCTTCACAGAATGCTTCTGTGTAGTTTGTATTTGGATATATTCCTTTTTCCACTATAGGAACCTGAGCGCTCGGAATGTCCACTTGCAGTTTCTACAGAAAGAGTGTTTCAGAACTGCTCAATCAAAAGTAAGCTTCAACTCTGTTAGTTGAATGCACAGAAGAGAAAGAAGTTTCACAGAATGCTACTGTGTTTTTTTTGAAGATATCCCTTTTTCACTATAGGCCCCTTAGCGCTCGGAATGTCCACTTGCAGTTTCTACAGAAAGAGTGTTTCAGAACTGCTCAATCAAAAGTAAGCTTCAACTCTGTTAGTTGAATGACTGAACAGAAAGAAGTTACACAGAATGCTTCTGTGTAGTTTTTATTGAAGATATACTTTTACCACTATAGGTCCCTCAGCACTCCGAATGTTCACTTGCAGTTTCTACAGAAAGAGTGTTTCAGATCTGCTCAATCAAAAGTAAGCTTCAACTCTGTTAGTTTAATGCACAGAGAGAAAGAAGTTTGACAGAATGCTTCTGTGTAGTTTTTATTGAAGATATACTTTTTCCACTATAGGCCTTAGGGTTCAGAATGTCCACTTGCGGTTTCTACAGAAAGAGTGGTTCAGAACTGCTCAATCAAAAGTAAGCCTTCAACTCTGTTAGATGAAGGCACAGAAGAGAAAGAAGTTGCACAGAATGCTTCTGTGTAGTTTTATTTGAAGATGTTCCTATTTCCACTAAAGGCTCTTTAGCGTTCAGAAATTTCCACTTGCAGTTTCTACAGAAAGAGTGTTGAGAACTGCTCTATCAAAAGTATGCTTCAAACTCTGTTAGTTGAATGAACACAAAGAAAGAAGTTTCAACAGAAAGCTCGTGTAGTTTTATTGAAGATATATCCCTTTTTCAACTATGGACTTTAGCCTCGCAATTCCACTAGTTTCTAAGAAAGAGTGTTTCAGAATGCCTCAATCAAAAGAAGTTTCAACTCTGTTAGTTCAATGCACAGAAAGAAAGAAGTTTCAACAGAATGCTCTGTGTAGTTTTATATGAAATATCCTTTCCCAGTTATAGGCTCTAGCGCTCGAAACGTCAACTTCAGATCTACAAAGGAGTGTTTCAGAACTGGTCAATCAAAAGTAAGCTCAACTCTGTAGCGAATGGACGAACAAAAAAGTACACAGAACGCTTCTGTGTAGTTTTTATTTGAAGATATTCTTTTACCACTGTTGCCCCTTAGCATCCGAATGTCAACTGCATTTCACAGAAAAGGTTACAGAATGCTAATCAAAAGTAATCTTCAACTCTTAGTAGATGCAGAAACAAAAGAAGTTTGACAGAAGCGTTATGTTTTTATTTAAGATATACTTTTTTCACTATAGCCCCTTTAGGGCTCGGAATGTACACTTGCAGTTCTACAGAAAAGAGTGTTTCAGAACTGCTCAATCAAAAGTAAGCTTCAACTCTGTTAGTTGAATGCACAGAACAAAAAGAAGTTTCACCAAAATGCTTCTGTGTAGTTTTGTTAAAGATATCGCTTTTTCCACTAGAGGCCCTTTAGCGCTTGGAATTGCACAGGCAGTTCTACAGAAAGAGTGTTTCAGAACTGCTCAATCAAAAGTAAGTTTCAACTCGGTTAGTTGAATGACCTGAACAGAAAGAAGTTACACAGAATGCTTTTGTGTAGTTTTTATTTGGAGATATTTCTTTTACCCCTGTAGGCCCTTGGCACTCCGAATGTCCACATGCAGTTTCTACAGAAAGAGTGTTTCAGAAGTGCTCTATCAAAAGAAGCTTCAACTCTGTTTGTTGAAGCACAGAACAGAAAGAAGTTTGACAGAATGCTTCTGTGTACTTTTTATTTGAAGATAACTCTTTTTTCACTATAGGCCTTTAGTGCTCGGAATGTCCACTTGCCGTTCTAGGGAAAGAGTGTTTCAGATCTGCTCAAATCAAAAGTAAGCTTCAACTCTGTTAGATGAATGCACAGAACAGAAAGAAGTGTCACAGAATGATTCTGTGTAGTTTTTAATTTGGAGATATTCTTTTTCCACTATAGGACCCTTAGCACCGGAATGTCACTTGCAGTTTCTACAGAAAGAGTGTTTCAAGAACTGTCAACAAAAGTATCTTCAACTCTGTAGTTAATGACAGAACAGAAAGAGTTTCACCGAATGCTTCTGGTAGTTTTTATTTGAAATATCCCTTTTTCACTTAGCCTTTAGCGCTCGCAATGTCACTGCAGTTTTCTACAGAAAGAGTGTTTCAGAACTGCTCAATCAAATTAGCTTCAACTCTGTTAAATGAATGCACAGAACAGAAAGAAGTTTCACCGAATGCTTCTGTGTAGTTTTATTTGAAGATATCCCTTTTTTCACTATAGGCCCTTTAGCGCTCGCAATGTCCACTTGCAGTTTCTACAGAAAGAGTGTTTCAGAACTGCTCAATCAAAATTAAGCTTCAACTCTGTAAATGAATGCACAGAACAGAAAGAAGTTTCACAGAATGCTTCTGGGTAGTTTTTATTTGAAAACATAATCCCTTTTTCCCCTATAGGCCCTTTGGCGCTCGGAAACGACAAATTGCAGTATCTACAGAAAGAGTGTTTCAGAACTGCTCAATCAAAAGTAAGCTTCAACTCTGTTAGTTGAATGCACGGAACAGAAAGAATTTCACAGAATGCTTCTGTGTAGTTTTTATTTGAAGATATCCCTTTTTCCACTGTAGGCCCCTTAGCGCTCGAAATGTCAACTTGCAGTTTCTACAGAAAGAGTGTTTCAGAACTGCTCAATCAAAAGTAAGCTTCATCTCTGTTAGTTGAATGGACCGAACAGAAAGAAGTTACACAGAACTCTTCTGTGTAGTTTTTACTTGAATATATCCCTTTTACCACTAAGGCCCTTAGCACTCTGAATGTCCACTTGCAGTTTCTACAGAAAGAGTGTTTCAGAAGTGCTCAATCAAAAGTAGGCTTCAAATCTGTTAGTTAATGCACAGAACAGAAAAGAAGTTTGACAGAATGCTCTGTGTAGTTTTTATTTCAAGATATACCTTTTTCCACTATAGTCTTTAGCATTCAGAAATGTCCACTTGCTGTTTCTACAGAAAGGGTTTTTAGGCACTGCTCAATCAAAAGTAAGCTCAACTCTGTTAGTTGAATGCAAGAACAGAAAGAAGTTTCACAGAATGGCTTCTGTGTAGGATTTATTTGAACATATCCTTTTTTCCCACTATAGGCACTATGGCGCTCCAAACGTCAAATTGCAGTATCTACAGAAGAGTGTTACAGAATGCTCAATCAAAAGTAAGCTTCATCTCGTTAGTTGATGGACCGAACAGAAAGAAGTTAACACAGAACTCTTCTGTGTAGTTTTTATTTGAAGATATTCCTTTTGCCACTATAGGCCCCGTGGCATTCCGAATCAACTTGCAGTTTCTACAGAAAGCGTGTTTCAGAACTGCTCAATCAAAAGTAAGCTTCAACCCTGCTAGATGAATGCACAGAGGAGAAAGAAGTTGCACAGAATGCTTCTGTGTAGTTTTTATTTGAAGATATTCCTTTTTCCTCAAAAGGCCCTTTAGCGTTCAGAATGTACACTTCCATTTCTACAGAAAGAGGTGTTTCAGAAGTGCTCAATCAAAAGTAAGCTTCAACTCTGTTAGTTGAATTCACAGAACAGAAGGAAGATTCACGAATGCTTTCTGTGTAATTTTTACTTGAAGATTCCCTTTTTCCACTACAGGCCCTTTAGAGTCGAAATGTCAACCTCCAGTTCTACAGAAAGACTGCTTCAGAACTGCTCAATCAAAAGTAAGCTTCAACTCTGTTAGTTGAATTCACAGAACAGAAGGAAGTTTCACAGAATGCTTCTGTGTAGTTTTTACTTGAAATATCCCTTTTTCCTCTACAGGACCTTTAGAGCTCGAAATGTCAACCTCCTGTTTCTACAGAAAGTCTGTTTCAGAACTGCTCAATCAAAAGTAAGCTTCAACTCTGTTAGTTGAATGGACTGAACAGAAAGAAGTTACACAGAATGCTTCTGTGTAGTTTTATTGGAATATAATCCTTTTACCACTATAGGCCCCTTAGCACTCCGAATGTCCACTTGCAGTTTCTACAGAAAGAGTGCTTTCAGATCTCCTCAATCAAAAGTAAGCTTCAACTCTGTTAGTTGAATGCACAGAACAGAAAGGAGTTTCACAGAATGCTTCTGTGTAGTTTTTATTTGAAGATATCCCTTTTTCCACTATAGGCCTTTAGCGCTCGAAATGTCAACTTGCAGTTTTATAGAAATAGAGTTTTCAGAACTTCTCAATCAAAATTAAGCTTCAACTCGTTAGTTGAATGGACTGAACAGAAAGAAGTTACACAGAATGCTTTTGTGCAGTTTTACTTGAAGATACTCTTTTACCACTGTAGTCACCTTAGCACTCCGAATGTCCCCTTGCAGTTTCTACAGAAAGAGTGTTTCAGAACTGCTCAATCAAAAGTAAGCTTCAACTCTCTTAGTTGAATGCACAGACAGAAAGAAGTAGACAGAATGCTTCTGTGTAGTTTTTATTTGAACATTTACCTTTTTCCACTAGAGGCATATAGCGTTCATAATGTCCAATTGCTGTTTCTACAGAAAGAGAGTTTCAGAACTGCTCAATCAAAAGTAAGCTTCAACTTTCTGTTTGTTGAATGCACAGAAAAGAAAGAAATTCACAGAATGCTTCTGTGTAGTTTTTATTTGAAGATATCCCTTTTTTCACTATAGGCCCTTTAGTGCTCGAATGTCCACTTGCAGTTTCTACAGAAAGAGTGTTTCAGATCTGCTCAATCAAAAGTAAGCTTCAACTCTGTTAGTTCAATGCACAGACAGAAAGAAGCTTCACAGAATGCTTCTGTGTAGTTTGTATTGGAGAATATTCCTTTTTCCACTATAGGAACCTGAGCGCTCGGAATGTCCACTTGCAGTTTCTACAGAAAGAGTGTTTCAAGAACTGCTCAATCAAAAGTATGCTTCAACTCTGTTAGTTGAATGCACAGAAGAAAGAAGTTTCGAAAATGCTTCTGTGTAGTTTTTGTTTAAAGATATCACTTTTTCCACTAGAGGCCCTTTAGCGTTGAATTTGCACAGGCAGTTTCTACAGAAAGAGTGTTTCAGAACTGCTCAATCAAAAGTAAGTTCAACTCTCGTTAGTTGAGTGACTGAACAGAAAGAAGTTACACAGAATGCTTTGTGTAGTTTTATTTGGAAGATATTACTTTTACCCCTGTAGGCCCTTGGCACTCCGAATGTTCACTTGCAGTTTCTACAGAAAGAGTGTTTCAGAAGTGCTCTATCAAAAGGAAGCTTCAAATCTGTTTGTTGAATGCACAGAACAGAAAGAAGTTTGACAGAATGCTTCTGTGTATTTTT
>NW_022096070.1:0-36066 GCF_006542625.1 Nomascus leucogenys
GCACCACGCGAGTGTTTTATGTGCAGTGGGGCTAGGCTGCTTCCACCAGCTGCAAGTTGAATGTTTCGGATACTTTATGGTCAGGGTAGTCAGAGCACTTACAGTGGTTGATGACCCGGTTCATTCTGGACAAATTAAAAACAATTTAGGAGGCTGGGTGCGGTGGCTGGCACCTGGAATCCCAGCACTTTGGGAGGCTGAGGTGGGCGGAGTTTGAGACCAGCCTCGGCAACAGAGCGAGACCTTGTTTCTACAAAAATACAAAAACTTAGCCAGGTGTGGTGGTGGGTGCTTGTGGCCCCAGCTCCTCCAGAGGCTGAAGCATGAGAATCACTTGAGCCCAGGAGGTCGAGGCTGCAGTGAGCCGTGATGGGGCCACTGCACTCCAGGCGGAGCAACAGAACGAGACCCTGTCTCAAACAAAACAAAACAATAACAACAAAAGTTTATGGCAGAAGTTCTTCTTCCTCTCTAGCGTGAGTGGGTGGAGCTGCACGTCTTGAGTGGAGCAGGTGGTGGCGCCTTCACGACCCAGGGGCCCCTGGCTGGAGGTGGCTGGACCAGGACCCCCACCAGCCCAGTCAGAACGGGCCATTTATTGTCAGAATTACAATGTGAATTGCTACACTTGGCCGGTGGGGAGCGTGCAAATTCACACCAAGGATGAGGAATGTAGGTTCCTTTTCTATTCCTCATTCACCTGGGAGGAAGGGACAAAAGCAAGGGCTCTGTTCCAGGGACTTCTCGGGCCAGGACCTGAGCTGGACCCAGGAGGCCCGAATCATTGCTTTTAAGGAACAAAAGTTACTGTGTATATTAATAAATTCCTTTATCCATCTTTATATTTAATGTGTTCTTTTCACATTTCTTAAGATGAATCATAAATCTGAATTCCTTTGAGACAAACGTGGATGACATCCCCTAATTTTCTTAGGTAATCATTTTAGAATATATTGTAATTTCACATATTTCAGTGTTCTCAGAGCTATTTGAAAAAATATTTTTAATTTAAAATATGAGATAGTTTAATGTTTTGTTTTCTGTTTCAGAGTATTTTGTGTCAACTATGGATATTGAGGAATGTAAAATGCATATCTTTTAGGAAATACATGATTTTGTTCAGAACTAATGAAAAATTAAACGTTCAATATTTCCATGGACATTTACCAAGGGATGTCTATTCTCACACAAGAACATTTTTTAAAATAGCAAAACTGCATTTTCAATTTTCAATAGCCTCATTAATATCCTTAGTAAATGTTAAAGTGAAATATGTAAATTAGCATTTCATTTTCTGCATTTCCTGATTTTCCTTTTTCTTAAGTGCATGCTAGCTGGATTTTGGAAAGACCAAATCCCAACTGTTCACACTGCAAAGATTTCTCAAAGATTATTTCCAAATGAGGGTACCCTTCTGGTTTTCCCATAACTAATACCAGTTTCTTTAAATTTTAAGATTTTTTAAAAAAATATATCAATATTTTGATTCAAAATGGATTTAAAATTTGAATAGCTTCCCTAGGTAATTGAACAGAAAGAACACTGGGATTCATCAGGGTACTTGGGGGATCAGCCCTGCTCACTGCTTCTCCAGATTTCCAGAGCTAAGTTTGTTTCCCCTAAGCTGAGCTCATACCTCCCATACCTGCTGGGAAGTGGACACAGATTAAGGAGCCAGGATTGCATGCAATTTCAGTTGAAGAAATTCATATACCTGAGCCCTCCCATTTAGTTTTTCTGCAGCTCCCTCTCTCTTCACATAGGAGCCAAGTAATATAGCTCTGCCTGTATGTACCGTTCAGACACTTTGACCTTCTCTACCAAATATTTTGTTTTTTGGTTTCTACAAAATAAGAGTTTGGGGAGTCTTCAGATAGACTGAGTTGATTCCTCTTGAGTCTGCATGGGACACACATTGTCTACATTTGGAAGATCCTTAGGAGAAACTAACCCACTAAATGAATGTCTGGGTAAATTAAGGTCTGCTCACTGTGTCTCTGATTCCTTGCCTAGAAAATGGATCTGATAAAAGCTGAGGAGTAGGCCGGGTGCGGTAGCTCACTCCTGTAATCCCAGCACTTTGGGAGGCCGAGGCGGGTGGATCACGAGGTCAGGAGATCGAGACCATCCTGGCTAACACAGTGAAACCCCGTCTGTACTAAAAATACAAAAAATTCACGGGCGTAGTGGCAGACGCCTGTAGTCCCAGCTACTCGGGAGGCTGAGGCAGGAGAAGGGCGTGAACTGGGAGGCGGAGCTTGCAGTGAGCCAAGATTGCGCCACTGCACTCAGCCTGGGTGACAGAGCAAGACTCTGTCTCAAGAAAAAAAAAAAAAACAGCTGAGGAGTGAAAAAAATGACAATGCATTGAAGCATAATTTTTAAAATTATGATTTATTATTACTATCTAAAACAAGATTTTCCTGTCCTACCTTGGAAAATTTCCTTAGCTTTTCCAGAAGAAACTACAACCCTACCAAAGCACAATGGTTGTAGGAAGGTTGTTTGACTGGGTCACTAACAAGTCCTGATGAGAAGATGGTCCATCTAAAATGCAATGCAGTGTATATAAGGCAACATGTGTCCACATCACTTCCTGGGCATAACTAGCCCTACCTCCTCAGAGGGGATCTGATCCTAATGCACATGCATTTCCTTGGACAAAGGCAGGGAGTCTGATTCAGAGCTGCTCCAAAACCTGTCCATGCAGAAGACTTTGTACCTGTAGTTCTTGTTCCTACCTTGAATGTGAAGGAGTACACTCAGTTTCAGAGTGAGGGTTTTGATCTCTGTAAGTCCTATTTGAAAAGACCAGGGGTTGACAAAAAAAAAAAAAACGTACAGCCAAGGATTGGAATAAAGTCATAGGAACATAGTCAAGCCCAGAAGAGCAGCAGTATTGAAGAACAATGGGTTAGGTTGCTAAGATTGATGGTGATCGTTACAAGTCAGCCCCTGTTACACTGTTTGCCTTGGGTCCACAGAGCTTTGTCATAGCTCTCTCGTAAGTTTCTTAAAATCACTAAAGAGGATTGCTTGAACTCAGGTGTCTGAGAGCAGCCTGAGCAATATAGTGACACCTCATCTCTACTAAAATAAAAAAATTTAGCCAGATATGGTGGCATGTGCCTGTAATCCCAGCTATGATGGTGCCACTGCACTCCAGACTGGGCAACAGAATGAGACCCTGTCTCAAAAAAAAAAAAAAAAAATCAGGAAAGTGCCCCATTTTCTACTACTCAGATCTTGTTCAGTTTCAGTGATGAAACAGAGGTGGATCCACACACCTGGAGCACCTCTTACTGCAGTTCATCTAAGTCAGCCTTTACCTAGCCTGCTCTGCAGTTCACACAGCCAGAAGGGCTTGTGCACGGGTTAGAGACTACAGTTCTTTCTGTCATCGGTTTTCCTGGTTTCTCATACAGCCCCTTCTCCATGTATAGATACCGGAGATTTTGCCCAGTGGATTCCCTCAAGGTCTCAGTTTCATTAAACTTGTCAAGACTTCCACAGATTGTTTTGCCACCTAGTGAGACTTGTTTCAAAAAAAAGAAGTGAAATGGGAAAAAAATTAAGTGGCAAATGAGAATGATAATAGTCCTCACAGGTGAAGGTGTCCATAGAGACAGGAGATAGATGGCTTCATTTTGGTCAGCAGCTTACCTGGGCCAGTGGAATGTCTTTGTTTGGATAAAAAGGACCTTTCTACACCTCAATATAGACAACCAGGGACAGAAGTGCACCATATGAGCAGAATGGCTTTCGTAAGAGAACAGAGAGTCCTTAACATTTTTGGTTCAGTTCCCCAGAAGAATGAAAGTGAGCAGTTTTGAAAGGAAATAATTGTCAAATGGGAACATAACTACAAATATATTGGCAAAGGAAGTTTAGCAACAACACTCCTTCAGTTTCAGTTAAAGTGATTTACACTAAGTTGATAAACCAGTTGGTTTAAATGGTCACAGGACATTTTGTCTGTGAAACCTGTCTGCACCCCAATGACTCCAGTCATAATTAGTCTAACTGCGCATGTTCTAAACTCCCGCAGGTCTCGGATCAGGCTGTAGAACTTAACACATGGAATGTTCGTTTGCTGTACATGTGTCTGTCTACCCAATAAAGTTTGAGCTTCTGTTCCTGAGTTGAACAAGGTGAACCACTTGGTCATGCCCTCTCCATACCTCCTTTACAAATGGAAAAGTGCAACACAGTGATATGCCACTGGACATGAAGGCAGGAATCCTGGATTTGAGCCTGGATCTATTTCTGCAAATAACTGGAGGTGTGGGACAAAGATCAATGGATCTCAGATGCTTCTGTGTTCAGTGATCAACAGGTCTCAAATGTCATCGTGCAGGACACTTAGTTGGAAAAGTCATTTTACAAATTTAGATACTTAAGAGAACCCCATTTGAAAGTGTTAGAGTGGGGCGTAGAGCTCTAATTATAAGTATTCTAGGCTAGTTACACTGATTATAATTAACCAATATAGTTCTGGAAACAGGGACTTAAGTGATCTCTAAGGCTACTTCTAGTTCTAATATTTGAGTGTTCTAAGGATTCGTAGACATCTGAATATAAATCTTAGACTAATTTTTATGGTTTGTCAATTCACATGGGTGTGTGTATGCTCATGTGAGTGCTCATACATCATGAAAAAGTAGAACTATTCCTTTACTTCATGCAAAGTTCAATCCACAAATTATAAGTAAATTTTAGATAATTGGTAGTGAGGATGAATTTGTTAACACCAAGTTTGACAGAGTAAGAGTAGAGGCTGAAGATAATAAGGCACTGATCTAGAACAACATCAGTGAGGAGAAAGAGGCAAGGAGATAATTGCATTAAGATTTACAGAGATTAATGGGCAATTTTTGCAGATTAACGTCATGAGTAAATTGTGTGATTTATTCAGAAAAATAAGCATTCCTGAGTAAACCTCTACTTATAACCTGAATGTCAAGTAAACGATAACAATATTTTCTAAGATTTAGAATATTAAATGAAGGCCAGATTTGGAAGCAAACCAATAAATTGCAATAAAGACGTTACCTTTGAAATGCCTATCAGAAATCCACTTAGAGTAGCTCAGTAAGCTTAAATTGGATACATAAGAAGTGGAAGGTTGAAAAGGCACAGAGATAACCACACGAAAGAGATATCGCCTTTTAACATATAGGAACAAAGGAGTAAACGTACTCTCAGGGGCTAGCGCTCAAAATTATCTTACTTGTATGCAGCTAGAGTTTGAACCTATGAGGAGGAGACACAGTACCAGGTGCCCAGGTCTCTTAGTGGGTTACACCACATAAGTCATGCTTAAAATTTTAAGGGAGCAATGCTCAATGACTGATGCACAGGCAAATGAGGCAGAGGCACTTGATAGCCAGTGTTCAGACTTCTGAGGAGGAGACACGGTCCAACAGGTGCTTGGATAGACAAGGTGCATAGTAAAGCAGATTGTAGCTCAGCCGGTCCTCTTACAACCAAGGAGGTAGAGCTAGGATGCTGCTGGTCCTTTTCTGGCATATTTCTGGGGCTGCTGAGAAAGTGGAAAGAATATAAAGCCTGAAGCCTGGAGCCAACCATCTGCTGCTATTGGAATGCTGCTGAAAAAAACGGCATAGGAACAGATACCCTCACTCCTTGTCTTGTTTTCCACTCTCCTGCTAATACCTTTCATTAAAGGTGCTAACAAGAAGCTAACTGGCCAAGCAGTATGACACATGCAGTTTTCAGAGTCCCAGCACAGCACCACAGAGCAGAGTAAAGAAGTCGTAAAAGTAAAGAAGTAACACCATGTCATTAGTCCAAAAAGAATGGGAACCATGAGAATGGAGGAGATTGTTTGGAGATAACACGTATAATAAGAAGAGAATGAAACATAGGTGAAAGCAATCCTAGCCAAGAGAATATTAGGAAGAGTCAGCAAAGAAGACTGAGAATGTGTGGAGAAGACAAAGAGAAATGTCCAGCAGACAAATTCTCACAGCCAGAAGAGAGAGAAATTAAGGTGCAGGAGATAGATCACCTTGTAAAATGTTTCAGAAAGGTCCTGAAAGATGAATACTGGCCATAGGTCATAGGAGTTGGCCCTGGTAATTTATTAAGAGAAAAACTACTATTAACTGACTAAGGAGGTACCTGGTACCTTTATAAAGAGAAATTCCAGTAGTACAATGAGAGCTAAAATAATCTTCTTCTCTTCTTCTTCTTCTTCTTCTTCTTCTTCTTCTTCTTCTTCTTCTTCTTCTTCTTCTTCTTCTTCTCTTCTTTTCTTCTTCTCTTCTCTTCTTCTTTTCTTCTTTTCTCTTCTTCTTCTTCTCTCTCTCTCTTCTTCTTCTTCTCTTTTTCTTCTTCTTCTTCTTCTTCTTCTTTTCTTCTTCTCTCTCTTCTTCTTCTCTCTCTTCTCTTCTTCTTCTTCTTCTCTTCTTCTCTCTCTTCTTTCTTCTTCTTCTTCTTTCTTCTTCTTCTTCTTCTCTTCTTTCTTCTTCTCTCTTCTTCTTCTTCTTTCTTCTTCTTCTTCTTCTTCTTCTCTCTTCTTCTTCTCTCTCTTCTCTCTTCTCTCTCTTCTTCTTCTTTTTCTTCTTCTCTTTCTCTCTTCTTTCTTCTCTTTCTTTTCTTCTTCTTCTTCTTTCTCTTCTCTTCTTCTTCTTCTCTTCTTCTCTTCTTCTTCTTCTTCTTCTTCTTTCTCTTCTTCTTCTTCTTCTTCCTTCTTCTTTCTTCCTTCTTCTCTCTCTTCTTCTCTTCTTCTTTTCTCTTTCTTCTTCTTCTCTCTCTTCTCTTCTTCTTTCTTCTTCTCTTCCTTCTTCCTTCTTTTCTTCTTCTCTTCTTCTTCTCTTCTTCTCTTCTTCTTCTTTCTTCTTCTTCTTTCTTCTTCTTCTTCTTCTTCTTCTTCTTCTTCTCTTCTTCTTCTCTTCTTCTTCTTCTTCTTCTCTTCTCTTCTTCTTCTTCTTCTTCTTCTTCTTCTTCTTTCTTTTCTTCTTCTTCTTCTTCTTCTTCTTCTTCTTCTTCTTCTTCTTTTGAAACAGGGTCTCTTTTATTTTTTTGAGGCAGAGTCTCCCTCTGTCACTCAGGCTGGAGTGCAAATGGCATGGTCAGGCTTACTGCAGCCTCAACTTCCAGGGCTCAACCCCCAAGCAATTGGACTATGGTGTGAGCCACTATACCTGGTTTCTTTTTTTTTTTTGAGACGTAGACTTGCTCTTGTCACCCAGGCTGGAGTGCAATGGCATGATCTTGGCTCACTGCAACCTCTGCCTCCTGAGTTCAAGTGATTCCCCTGTCTCAGACTCCCAAGTAGCTGGGATTACAGATGCATGCCACCACGCCTGGCTAATTTTTGTATTTTTAGTAGAGACGGGGTTTCACCAAGTTGGTCAAGCTGGTCTCAAACTCCTGACCTCGTGATTTGCCCCCCTTGGCCCCCAAAGTACTGGGATTACAGGCATGAGCCACTGTGCCAGCCTAAATTTTTAATTTTTGTAGAGATGGGATCTCCCTATTTGCCCAGGCTGATCTCAACTCCTGGGGCTCAAAGGATCCTCCTTGTTTTGGCCTCCCAAAGTGCTGAAATTGCAGGCATGAGCCTCCATGCCGGCTTTAAGACATTTCTATTAGGTTGAGAAGGAAATAGGGTATAAAAACACTGGAGACAGAAGCGTATGCTTATTTTCAAGTCATTTGACACTGACAGAGAAAGAAGAGGAAAAAGAAAAAATGAGAAATGAAAAGTCTAAACACCACTTAGATTCTCAAGACCAGTTAGTTTTATCTGAGACAATGTTTAAGGAATTTCAGGGAAAATGCAGAACAGAAAACCTCTGATTGAAACAGATAACTTTACACATTTTCCCTCCCAGCATAGTTTTCCAGAATAAGAAAATTAGCACCATGAGACAAGTGGCAAAACCAGAAGATCTATTCAAAACCATTTTTTATTTCTTATTTTAAAACATTTTTACCCATTGTTCTTGTTCCAGATTTTTTTTTCTCTTTTATTTACTTCTCTAGGAGCCAGCTTATTGAATAAGGAGAAGGACATTTCTAGAGCAGCACAAGAGGGATTTTACTTCTTCCTGTTCTGGGATGGTGTACTATAAGTCTTCTATGATGAATGGTCTGTGATATATGCTTTTTCTGCTAGAAAGCTGGGGACTCCAAATTTTGGGCAATTAAGGAAAAGGTAAGCCTCAGTTTGCCATCGTGTATGCTCTGAAAGGGCAAGGTTGCAGATTACAACAGAAATGGTTAGAAAGTCGTCTTTTTTTCTTTCTATTTTTTTTTTTTCAGTTTGTTACTTTCTCTCCTCATTTACTGTTCACCTGAACCCGCTGAGAGAACGTTCCATCTTTAGGACTGCCTTTTGTTGTTCTATTATCTTCCAGCATGCCTATTTTGTGGGACATGCTAAGCAGACAAGTCCAGAAAGCCCGAAGTTGGAATATAAATGTGACTAAGTCAGTAACTGTATAATCTTCTTGAGTCTCACTCTCCTCATTTGTAATGGGCATTGAATTCGAATGACTTTAGGGAACTTACTGTTTCAGAAACACATGATTTGATCAATTCTCATGCAAATGGCCAAAATGAAGATGTTGCTCAATCTACAGCCACTTGAATTTGAGATGTGTGCATTTCATTCTAAAACTTGATGTTTTAGATGGAACAGGTAAATGAACAAGAATCTAAACAATTCCTACCTATAAAAGAGAGAAAGGAGTACATGACAGTGATACTGCTGAAGCAGCCACAATTAGCATCTACAGGTATTCCCTTTACTGAGAGGTTTCAATCTGCTCACATTATAGATATCAGAATCTTGGCACGAGGGCCCAATGTCCTACATCTGTTTAAAGCCAGAGCTATAACTTTAGAAGTCCATTCACCGAGTGCCAGTCCAACCATTCCATTACATCTGTTTTATCTGTGTATTCAATGGCTCACTTTTATATAAAGTAAAAAAAATCATTAACAGGCCCCTATGTCAGGAACTGAGAGTGCAAAGGTCAACAAGATATAGTGTCTGCCTGGAAGAAGTTCACAACCTAGGAAGGGTATCTCCTTGTAGCATTGGAACTGGACTGACATGGCTTCAGATAATCCAAATTTGCAGATCAAAGAGAGACAGACCAGAGAGATTTATCCCACTGATATCGCAGCCAGAGAATTTTCACCTCTTTCTTTCTTGCAGCTGGTGCTTAGTTTTTAATGTTTCTTTCTGTTTTTGCAGCAAAATGGTGCTAATTCAGCTCTACAGCCCCCAATCTTTACTTCAAAGGTAAGACATTCAGCTTCACAGTGACCTTCCATTCTCTTACAAATTAGTGCTCTGTGAATTGCTGTCCTGGCTAAGTAAAGAAAGAAATTTGTCTTTAGTTATCTTGTAATTAGTAACTGTAAGATAAAATTACATTGCCCAGGCCAAATTCAGACTTCCTCATTACCATAACTCCTAGAGACACAGACTATACACCTAGAAATTAGAAAAATCAGATCGTTACCTAACAGTCATGTATGAGGCTCAGACCCCCTGTACAATAATATTCAATGTCCTTATTAAAAGCCACTGGAAAAACAGAAAACATGTTTCATACGTCAAAATCATTATCTAGCCTGTACAGAAACAAATGTTTCTTACCAAGGAACGGTGACAAAATACTTTCTAATTCCAGGAACAATCCTTACCAACGGATTTTGTTTTCATGTCATCCAAATAGTCTCTGATTTATAGCAAAAAGTTAAAGATTGTTCTGTACATTATAGCAGACCATAGTAGATCATATGGCCGGCATAGGTCTTTACTCACTCTGATCTTAGCTAAAGGCCGAGAAGCTGATGGCATATTTGGAGTCTCATAGTTTTAGGGGAAAGATAAACAACTTGAGGGCTAGGCTTTCTCAATTTACTGTGCCAAAGAACACCAGTGGAATCTTGTAGTTTAGCTCTGGCAAGCAAATTTTAGAGAGACATAGGCAATGTGTATTTCATTCATAACAGAGATTAGATTGAAGAGGAAAAAATATGTCAAAACAGGAATCTTTTTTAATTGGTAAGATACATTCTTAGGAAAAAATAGTGGAAGAAGTAGCAGTTATTCTCGAAAGGAGTAATGTTTATTCGTGGAAATAACAACTTTGGGGGAGAAACAGTACATATTAGCTGCCATATATCTGAAATATTATCATGTGGAATATATTTTGTTAGTGCCAAGTTAAGGCAAAGACTAATGCAAAGGAATTGCAAGGACTTAGATTTCTGCTCAAATTAAGGAGAAATTTTTGAATAATCCGAAGTTGAACTTGGGATACTGTGAACTACAGATCACTGAAATTTATCAGGTATCTGGACAATCAGTTGATGCACACACACACACACACACACACACACACACACATATATATATACATGTATATACGTATATACATGTATAGGGTGTTCAATACTGAATCAGGGCAGAGAACAAAAAATAAGTAGAACAAATGACAAACAATGGTAAACTCTAACATAGCATAGAGTATGTGCCTGCCACTGCCCAAGCAGTTATACAGAGAGATTGTTAAACTGTCCCAAAGCAGTCATTTTTACCTTCAGACTTTTAGTCATAGAACCTCTGGGTTTAGCTGGACACATGAATACTTAGCTAATCACATCAGCTCCTAGCTTCCTATTTCTATATGTCCACATGAACAAATTTGGAAAAATGAAAAAGGAGTGGAATGATGTGAGCTGCTTCTATGTAATCTTAATCGGTTCTATACTTTCTAACCCTGCCTGTTAGAATATCTGTAGAACCAAATAAAATGGTCAACTGTTTAGGATGGTAGGGTTGAACTTCAGCCCAAATCACAACATAACTTGGTGAAAAGGAACCCTCTACCTTCACCTAATCAACTTAGCTATTTTTGGACTCTTACATGAAAGAGAAATAAGGTTTTGTCTTTCTTCAGTCACTCTATCATTAAGATTCTTTATTAAAACAAGTTAGTTTCTAATTAGTATAACAAGTTTATTCATCTTCAAAAGAATGCTATTATTATTATCATTTATAGAATGGAAAGTAAAACACAGGGTGCATACAGCTTATAAAGATTAGCACTGAGATCCAAACTCATATAGTTTGGCCTAATAATCTATGTTTATTACCTTTTATATTGATCATTAAATTCACTTCTAACTCTGAGATTCTATGTGATTATGCTGATGGTGGTGGTTCTAATTTGTGCCCAAACTATGCTTATTATTGTAATTCAAATACATCTGAGATGAGTTTTGTGGACAGGGAGCTATTAGGCATCCACATCTATAGACTGATCTGAATAAATTGGAGTACTGATTAAAGTGGATGGAGAAGACAATTTAAAATGAGTTTATCTATTCTGGAGCATTGTCTGACATCTATGAAAAGATGCTGAGGGCAGAAAATCGGGAACTGATTTTACAACTGAGACTTTCATGGAGTCACTGAAACTTCCATGGAGACATTGTTCCTTGGCTCTGTTCTTTAGTTCTAGTCTTGCCTATTTCCAAATGTGCAAAACGAATACTACCTCCCAGGAAGCCTTTCTGTATTTCCTAGTTAGAACCAAGTTTCCACATCTATGACTTCTCTTTATACTTTGCATCTTTATGGCACTTGTGAAAACTGTTTCATATTAAAGTTATTTGTGAATTTTCCTGTTTCGTCGAATATACTTACTTATACATGTTAAATGTATTGAAAGCTTATTTACCACTGCAGGCAGCCTATTTTCAAACAACACAGAAGGAATAGACTAACAACTTCAAGCAAATTAAGGTCAATATCCATGCTTTAATTATATTTTTACCTCTTCATTTTACCTACCTTTATCACAGTGGTCAGAACAATTTCTTACAAGTGGTTAGCACACATTCAATATCTATTGGTTTTCTAGGACTACTGAGGACAGCATGTGCAGTAAAGAAATGTAGAAATTCAGGAGCCATGAAGGAGCAGACTGGGGGCTTCATGATGCATGGAGAATCTCTAATAGGAAAAGCTCCACAACAGAAGGAACAAAGGATAGTTGAGGAGGTACAGACATAAACATTTCTTAGGAACAGAGTCGTCGTTGTATCAAGCAAAGAGAATCTCAAAGACGCAAAGACTTAAGAGAATAGTAAGCAAGATGTTCGTTTAGTGGTTTTAATGGTGTAATTTTCAACCAGTGTGTGAAAGCCAAGAAGTCTGCAATAATGTATGGATAAGAGATTTGGACCAATGACTCAGACATGAAAAAAAATTAGCTGTCTAAGAATCTAGTAACATAACTTTAGTTTAATTTAGATTACAAAGGCTGTATTTCCCTAACTTAACAAATATTAGCATTTGCCTTGGAGAATTTGTTTTCATTTTAATGCAATCATTTTAGAATATGCTGAACTTGGCCAGACAGTGGCTCATGCCTGTAATCCCAGGGCTCTGGGAAGCCGAGGAGGGAGGATCATGAGGTCAGGAGATTGAGACCATCCTGGCTAACACGGTGAAACCCTGTCTCTACTAAAAATACAAAAAAATTAGCCGAGCGTGGTGGCGGGTGCATGTAGTCCCATCTACTCGGGAGGCTGAGTCAGGAGAATGGCATGAACCCTGGAGGTGGAGCTTGCAGTGAGCTGAGATCCTGCCACTGCACTCCAGCCTGGGCGACGGAGCAAGACTCCGTCTCAAAAAAATAAAAAAATAAAAAAGAATATGCTGAAACTGCATTGCAGATTACAAAAGGAGGAAAGAGATCTAAAAGTACAAAGAAGTCTGAATTCCTTGGCAGAGCTGTCAGGGAAGTTGACTAGATATTATTATGGTTGGAGATGGTCCCGTCATTGTGGTCCCATTGTTTTGTGTCTGAGCTCAGGAAAAGATTTTCAGTGACTGGTTTGCCTTGGAATCTTCAACTTTGTAAAAATTGAGCTTTCTTCTCAAAAGACAGATCCTGAGCAGACTGTCATCTCTACTACCAAAAGAATTTCCCTCTTACCTTGGAAAATTTGAGCAAGAAGAAGAGAGCAGCAAAAATAAAGAAAATATTTCATGGCTCCAGCTCAGTGCAGAGCTGAATGAAGAGTGCAGTAGCTGGAATCAAGCTCTTTTATCAAGGGACATTGGATTAAATATGTTCTACTGCCCTGGAAGGGGCTGAATCATCCTTGCTTGTAAGTTCATTGGGGAACGTACTATTTTCCATGCCTCCAATGATTAATGTGGGGCTGATGGATCAGATTTTAACTAAATCATCATTTATGGGAGACAAATCAGAGAATCCCTGCCTTTTGCCCTGGAATATTCTATTCCTGTGTCTCTCTTTAGACTTCTCATTTTTCTTCAAGTCTTTTCAATGTTACCATGATAAGATATATAGCCACCATCCTTTCCTAGACATGATTTTAATAAATCCATTCTTAAAATAATATTTAAAACAATACAAAAAAAATTTAATTTTAAGTCAGGGACATGTGCAGGTTTTTTTTTTTTTTTGACAGGTTTCGCTGTAATTGCACTGGAGTGCTGTTGTTAAGGAGAAAAGGGTTAATCCATCAAACAATACATAAAAACCATTAACATGGTTTATATTATTTGATTTAGTATAAAGGGAGAAATAGACACTTCTATATTCTATGTAGAAAAATTTTTTACACCACTCTCATCAGCAACTGAATAGACACAGGGAAAATTAGCAAAGTCATGCATGACCTGAACAATACCTCCATTCCACTGACTACATTGATATTTGTAGAACATATCATAAGACAACTGCAAAATACACATTTTTATCAAGTACAATTTGATACATTCATAAACATATGCTAGGCCATAAACAATATTGATGTGTTTAAACACATTAAATTCTTCAGAGTAATAATTTACTCACCACAAAGAGGATAAATGGAAATCTATAAAATAAGCTATTTAGATATTTCCAAATATGTGGAATAAAGGCAACATAATTCTATCTTGTGTTTGTATCAAAGAATAAATAATGAGAATAATTGGAAAGCATTCTCTATAATCAAATTTGTGGAACACAAACAAACAAAACTTTCAAAAGAAAATTTGTATCCAAATACTTATTGTAGAAAAGAAGAAAATGTTTAAAATCTTTGACTTAAAATTATGGCTCTGCAACCTTAGAAAAGGGACAATGTAAATCCAAGTATGGCAGAATAAATGAAAAAGAAGTTATCACTACAGATCCAGAAACAATAAACTAATATAAAATTTTGTCAACATGTATATGCAAAACATTTCAACAATTACATAAAATAGAAAAATCTCTCAAAAATTTAACTTACCAAAATTGGACAGAAGAATTAGCAGAAAATATAAGTATTTCTGTATCTCTTAACAGAAAGTAAATGTGTTATTAAATGAAGAATGGCTTCTGCTTAAGATGTAGAAATACAATAAAGAAAATCATCCCACAATGAAACAAATACACAGCAAAACACACGGCAAATTGCAAATATTCAGTTTCTTGAACTCATCGGAAAGCTAAGGATCACAAGTCACCACCTAACTACAATATAAGAAAAGAACAGGAACTTCCAAAAAATAAAAGACCATGAGGTGCTTGCTTACCTGAAGCAGATTACCCTCAGAATATGATTTAAAAGATTTCAGGTAAAGTCTGTAAAGAATTGCTAAGAGCAAGCATAAACTATGAGAAACAATATAAACGTCCGGGGTCACAGACAAAGAGAAATTCACACCAACTTCTAATGTCTTCTCCATAGACTCAGCAGGTGCTTACAAAAAAAGATTAGAATATTTTCATGATGTAAGTTGGGTGAGGGGAACAGGAGCCACTGTGAGAGAGAACAAAGCTTGCAAGAATCTTTCTCTTATATGGAAAAGAAAGTCTTAATTTTTTAAATTAAGAAAACTGGGGGAAGAACAACAATTGTTTGTACAGCACTGGCGAATAAACAATCCTAAAACAAATGCAAAACAAAATATTAAAGCTAGGAGAACTAGGAGAAGGAGCACATTAAAAAAACAAAAACGAAAAACATCCTCTACCTTTGTCAACAGAGAAGAACATACATGCCTACCTGCCTGTAGAAAAGATCAGAATAACTGCAGCAAACTTCTCATCGAAAAAATATGCAAGCCAGGCCAGGTTGAGGTGGTTCATACCTGTAATCCCAGCACTTGAGGAGGCCAAGAATCCACTTGAGCAGGAGTTTAGTTTGAGACTAGCTGGCAAATAATGAGACCCCTATTCTCTACGAAACATAAAAAATTAACTGGACATTGGTGGCAGGCACCTGCGGTCCCAGCCACTCAAGGAGGCTGAGGTGGGAGGATCACTTGAGCCCTGGAGGCAGGGATGGGGTGAGCGAGATCATTCCATGCAACTGCAGCCTGAGCTTCGAGTGAGACCCTGTCTGAAAAAAAAATCAAGGCAGAAATAAAATGGGATAACAATGTTTACAATGTTCCAGTGAAGCCATTTGGCCCTGGGTTTTACTATGTGGGATTTTTGTTAGTGTTATTATTATCAATTCATGGGCTTTATTTGTTATAGGTCCATTTTAGACTTTCTATTTCTTCTTGAATTAGGTTTGATATGTATGCATATCTAGGCATTTATTCATCTAGGTTATCAAAATTGTTGCCATACAATTGTTTATAGTATTCCTTTATAATATTAAAAAAATTGTAAGATCGTTTGTAAAACTTCTCTTTCACTCATGATTTTAGTAATATGAGTATTCTCTTTTTTTCTTAGTCAGTCTAGTTAGAGGCTTGTCAATTTTGTTGATCATTTCAAAAAATAAAATTTGTTGTGTTGATTTATTCTATTGTTTTCTTAGACTCTATTTCATTTATTTCCACTCTATTGTTTTCTTCCTTCTGCTTGCTTTGGGTTAATTGGCTCTTCTTTAATTTTCTTGAGATGGAAGATAATTTATTGATTTTAAATCTATCTTCTTTGTAAATATAGGCATTTACAACCATAAATTTTCCTTTAAGCATTGTTTAGCAGCAATCTTCACAGTTTTGGTAAGTTGCTGTTGTGTTGTGTATTTTAAAGTGTTTTGGGGGTTCTCTTTAAAGTATTTTCTATGTTACCTTATGTTTTTCTGCTTTGATCTATCATTTATTCACACTTGTGCTGTTTAATTTCCACATAGTGTTGACTTTCCCAAGTTTCTTTCCTATTATCCCATTTTGTCAGAGAAACACAATTTGTACGATTCCTATCCTTTTAAAGTATTGAGGGAGCTTGTTTTTAAATCTAACATACAGTCTATTCTAAAGAATATTTCATGCTAACAGAAGAAGAATGTGTATTTTGCTGTAATTGGCGCAGTGTTCCACCAGATGACTTCGAGGTCTAATTGTTTAACGGTGCTGTTCAAATCTTGTATTTCCCTTGCTAATCTTTTTCTATTATTAAAAGTGGTATATTAAAGTCTCCTGTATTACTATTGAATTCTCCATTTCTCCCTTCAATTCTGTCAATTTTCCCTTCATGTATTTTGGCACTCTGTTGTTAGGTGCATGTGTTTATACTTGTTCTATTATCCTGATAGATTAACTCGCTAACATTATAAAATGCCCTTCTTAATCTTTAGTACCAATTTTGTCTTAAAGTTTGTTTTGTGCACTATGGTATAGCCACTACAGCTCTCTTTTGGTTATTGTTTGTATGGCAAACCTCTTTCCGTCCTCTTAATTTTCAGTCTCTTTGTTTCCACGAATCTAAAGTGTAAAGAAAAAGTGTTCCTGGACCAAACTGAGGGTCGGGCTGCTATTCTCACAGCCCAATAATGAGATGCAAATAAACTGGGGAGGAAGAGAGTTTTTATTTCTGCAACCAGTTATAGGGAGAAGGCCTGGAAATTATCAACCAGACCCAACTTAAAATTACAAAGTTTTCCAGAGCTTATATACTTCTAAGCTCTATGTCCTATGTGTAAGTGTGCTTTCATCCAAAGACATAAGTTATTAACTTCCTTTAATCTATAACTAAGATCTGAGTTCCCGAAGAACCTTCCTCTGGAGCCTCAGTAAATGTACTTATCATAAATGGGTCCAGGTGCAGGGGTTATTACCCTTATCTTTTCTCCTGCTAAATCACTGATGTTTGGGGAGTTCCTTCAGACCTCCTATAAACTTATTTAATCTAAATGGGTCCTGTTAAGAACTCCTCCATTATTTTGGTCATGCTTTAAGGTCCAGGAAAGCCTAAGCAAAACTCTTGGGGGCTTTTGTTACATTCAGCCTTTATATCAGGGGAACTGGCTTTTTAAGCTTTTGATATTAACTTCACCACCCAATGAGTACTAAACAGTTGTTATGGAGGCTTGCATTAGTGAGACTTGGCCTGCCATGAAAGGGAATAATTTGTGACTAGGCGAGCACCTGTGGGAGGTGTCCTTGCAGCTGCCATCTGATGCTACGTGAGGTCATCAGTGCGGTAATATCAGGCAAGCTATGGTCTACCACTTTGTATGACTCTGAGACACTACATGATCTTTCATTAAAAGAAACTTCAACTGGGTCCAGAGCCTTTTTTTAAGATAAAGCAATGCAGTATTTGGAATGAGTAAGTAGTATTCCAGTTTCATGGTGTTCTGTAAGCTAGCAGCTGCATTTGCACTGTGGAGAACTGGGGAGGAGGAGCATCTGCCAGCAGATAATTACTGTAAACTGGACACTTAAGACCAAATACCCCACTTCCCACTTCCCTGGGGTAATTCCTGTATAAATGAAGGAACACTGTAGGCTTCTTGAAGGCTGTGTTCCAAATCTCTTTTGGAAACCAGTGGATCATATGTAAATAGAGTGAACTAAAAATTGAACCAATCAAGCATTAAAAGGGTTCCCGCAATGGATAGTTCCATAGAAAGAATTTAATATGTACAAATAAAGTGTTGGAAAAGATGACAATGCAAAGCGGGAACAATGAGGCAACCCTACTGTAGTCACAGCTGAAATCTCCCACTGCCCTTAGGTTTGAGGAAAAAACAGAAGGATTTGTGTGAGCCTGGGAGCAGCACTGGCTGGCAGAACTAAACTTGCAGTGGGACTGCCAAAGTGAGAGCAGGAGACAGAAAAGCAGGGGCCTTGCTGAGCAGGAAGAGCCACTGCTGGAGAAGAGAGGGAGTCAGGGAAAATACACATTGTCCTTCCTTCTTCAATCTCCCATTCTCCTAGGAGAAACATTGACCAAAACCAGCCAGAAGTCAGTAAGCCTAGAAAATGTAGTTTGCATTTAATAGTTCCCTTTACTCAGCAAAGCAGAAAAAAACAAGGAACAGATTTGAGCACAAGAGACAAATAATAGGCCCAAATGTTAACAAAACATTGTTTAATCTTATACGTTAAAACTAAGTAACTAAGTTCAACTCACTGTTCATAGGACTGGTTTAATTCTGACCTTATTTTTGAGGCTGGGTTTTATTTCACAAGGCGAAAGTACACAGTCAACAATTTATGCACATTCTGTGTTGAACATTTTAAGTTAATCTCTATCATTTTCTTTCACAGGTAAAATACACCATAAGTACTAGAATCAATGAATGACAATATTTAGGCAAACCAAGAAATAATGTGAATATAAAAATATGTATTATATTTGATAGAATTATTACTCCATTAACATAGTTAGTACATACAGATGGATACACAAAACATGACAGCAATATGCACACCAGTTACTGGATCCTAGCTATGGCTCTGAAGAACTAACAGCCTCTTGAGCTCAATATTTTCAAATGTAAATAGGAGTAATAAAACCTATCTCATAAGGTAATCATGAGTCATATGAGAGAAGTATGGAAAATATTCATAATTAGAGGTACTCTACAAATACATAGTAGTGGTATCTGATTCAGCAGATACTAGGTACACACTCACGTCTTGACTTTTTTAAAGGTCATCTCACCCAGCATGGTGCTCATGCCTATAATCCCAGCACTTTTGAGGCCGAGGTGAGCGGATCACCTGAGTCAGTAATCGAGACCAGCCTTGCCAACATGGTGAAACTTCGTCTCTAGTAAAAATACAAAAATTAGCCAGGCATGGCAGTGTGCACCTGTAGTCCCAGCTACTTGGGAGGCTGAAGCAGGAGAATCGATTGAACCCAGGAGATGGAGGTTGCAGTGAGCCAAGATCGAGCCACTGCACTCAGCCTAGGCAACAGAGTGAGACTCCATCTCAAAAAAAAAAGTCATCTCTAAAAAATAAGCAATAAACAAAACAAAGAAAGAAAGAAATGAAAATGATTCTGAGACTCACTCACTGTGTGATTTGGATAAGCCACATAACTTCTCTTGAACTTCTTTGAATATCCAGGTTTGCTTCTAAGGCCAGAAGTGTGCTGTCCGGTTTGTCAGATACTCTGTCTGCAGCAGAGAAGTTCAGCCTGCAATTTCCACAGGGCTTCTCATTCTCCAGCATCCTTCCTGCATTTTCCCCAACTGAACTTGCATGACTCAAAGACGGCAAACTCACCTGGCCAAGAAAGAGTGCTGAGGGAGCTTTCCAGGAAATGTCTAGAAATGGGGAACATGTCAAAGACCACCAAAGAATAAGGGAGAGTTCGTTGTATGATTACAAAGAATATTTTCAAGAAGCAGCCCAGATTTTTCAAAAATAGTTTTCTGCTTTTGCTGTAGGGAGTTGAGGAGAGTTAATTTTTAAGCAACAGATCTTCACATTCCTACTCTCCAAGTGTTTTAATCTTGCAGGGATCAAGAGACAGATAGACAAAGAGACATACATATTACAGAACTATAAAAATACGTACCTGATATGACTGTGAAGTTTGCTAGACAAAAAATGGGAGGGGTATATTGTGGTTTTGGAAAGATCCTTGAAGATGAAGTTAAGAATTAGGCTCAACTCTAGTTGGGCCTAGTAACCGCAGGTTAAGGTCCACATTCTCATTTGTCCAGTGGCCATTCTAGAAGCACCTGACTACATTTTTAAATCAGTTTAGGGATCAGATGGAATATTACTGTTTTGAGGATTACACGACAAGTCCATGTAAAGTTTTTAACAGCATGCCTGGGACAGAGCAAACACTCAAGGACTAGTAGCAACCTTAATATTTCTCACTTTGAAATTCTGTCCTAAAACCTTTTCAACTTTGTCTACATATTTCTTTTAGTTTTTGTTTACAATGTGCTTTCTTTCTGTTAAGATGACTTCAAAGAAAAAGAAAAGATCTGGGGGCTATTTGCTATGAATAGCTTTTCTGCAATGGTGCTGAGTTTCCATTGAGGCAACCTCACTCTTTAATTTGAGCTTCCTTCAACTAACCTCATGAATTTTGACATATATTGTTACCAGACTTAGCAGCAGAGCTGCAAGAGATGGGCAGGCATTTTCACAGAGCAGTGCTAATTGACTGGTACAACAATAAATCTAAGAACTTGGTTTAGTGAGCACCAACAGCTAATGGGAAAAGCCACTGAAGTCCAAACCTCTATGGCCAAATTACAGTCCAGTCACAAAGATATTTTTTGTGAAATCAAAAATATCAATATTATACTTGGAACAGAGAAAGGAAGAAGATAAGTTAGTGAACTCGTTTTTCAGAAAATTCTATTTCCGCCACTATCTCTGTCCCCTCTTTGCCTCCAGACCTCAGAGAGAGCTAACTAGAGCAGAGTTCTAAAAGAGAAATAATTATATACAAGAGATTTAACTTACCCCGATGGAAATGGTTGGGAAAAATCAAGTCCTGCCTGGCACCCTAATTGAAAACAAAATACATTTTGAAAATTAAAATCAACACAGGAATTAACACTGTATAAAACATTCCAACTCCACGTGTGACATAGCATAACAGGAGACAGTAGATCAGACAGTTGCAATGTTTATTCTATTTCTCAAGCCAGCATTCCAGGTAACCAGCAAAACAAATTACAAAAAAAAAAAATACACTATATGCTGTTTGCTCTTAGAAAATGTCAGCGTAGGTCTAAGAAATTCCCATGACAGGAGCCATGAGAGCTTGACCATTAAGGTGAAATAGAGAAGAATCATCAGGCTTTATAATCGCCCAATAAAATCCCATCCATTTTATTTACCTGATGGCAGTTGAACCAAAATGAAGAACACAGCAAATAGAAAATAAAATGTCTTCCTGATCAGGGCCATCTTTAGGGAAGACTCTTCAGAATACAGATTGGGATTCCTTGAGAACACCCAAATGAGAGGCTCATTTTTATTTAAAAGTAATGAGGAGATGCTCTTGATCAGTGAAGTGAATCAATAAAACACATTATATGCTCCCATTTCCCAGGATCAAGGGATGATATCATGGATAATAGCCCTTGGCATCCAGAAAGCCTTTTATTTTGGGGAGTCTAACTGGTGTAGTGGAAAGAACACCAGGCTAGAGGTTGAAAGAGCAGGTGCCATGCGAGTTTCCACCATATTAATGCAGGGGCCAGAAGCTAGTACCCCTTTCATCTCTTCCAGCTTCTGTTTTCTGGGAGAAAATAAGAACCCACTTGCAATTCTGCCTGCCTCTCAGGTTTTTTAAGAATCTAGTATGTTATAATGCAAAAGTGTTTGAACATGTGGAATGCTGGAAGGAGGCCTGGTACCATGTAAGAACTCAATAAATGTGGACTCTCACTTTTCTAGCTTTGATTTTTATTGTCTACAAGTATCACAGGGAGAAAAGGAGGGGTAGCAATCATTTTGTCAAGTTAGCTCTGAGTCCCCTTCCTGTAAGGTATCACTTCACACACCAAAGCCATAATTACGGCATATTTTAAATCATTAAGGACATGAGTACTGGCCCAGATGGGTGGTTTATGTCTATTATCATAGCTTTTTGGGAAGCCTAAGGCAGGTGGATTGCTTGAGCCCAGGTTTCCGAGACCAGCCTGAACAACACAGTGAGATCTGTCTCCACACAAAACATTTTTTAAAAATTCACTGGGCATGGTGGCATGTACCTGTAGTCACAGCCACTTGGGAGGCTGATATGGGAGGAGTGCCTGAGCCAGCAGTTAAGGCTGCAGTGAGCCATGAGCATGCCACTGCACTCCAGCCTGGGCACAGAGCGAATCCTGTCTCAAAAAAAACAAAAACAAAAAAAAAAACAAAAACACACACACCACACACACATAAAACATGGAATGAAAAGCAAATTTATGTCACTATCTTCCCTTCAAATAAGTCCTGCTTATTCCTACCCTGTTGCCTATATTTATGCGATGTTCTCTTCTTCATTTCTGTAATGTAAAGTAGAATAATTTTAAAATACAGCTACAAAGTGTATGACTTACAAAGTATATGACCTGGATAGGTTGCTTAATTTGATGAACCTCAGTTTCCTAACCCTAAAATGAAGATACAATTACGGTACTTAGTCACAGATACTTGAGAGACTTGACTGAGACAAGGTATATAAAGTGCTTAGCAGAGCTTCGGCTACTATCACTAAGACTACATGCACATTCTCTCTATTCAGCCTTGAGCTCAAGTATTCTGTAACCTTTCTCAAGTACATTAATTCCACCATGAACCTTTTCTGACCTATGCAGGAAGGCACTCATTTTTATATTGCTGCTGTGACTTGCAAACAATTAGATTCAGAATCCAAGCTAAATGCCTGTATACGTAGGGATAGGGCCGAGTCTCCAGGCTTTCAACTTCAGGCATTTTGTATAGCCTCATCAGGACCAGCCACCTGGACAAATGCCCAGTAAGTCACAGCTCCCTGCCTCAACTTGGGGTTTAATGCTCTGTAGTCACTGTGTTGAAAGTCTTAATAACTTTACCTTTGAATATATGCATTGTAAATAAGTCTGTTGAGACAGTGGAGCATGCTCTGGGACTTTGGAAGCATGGCTTATGTGCACTCAGACCACCTTCCCTTTTCACCTTCCTGGGAGTATTCTTAGCCACTCGTCCCTCACTTTTGGCACTCTGGGCCCCACCTGGCCTCCCCCTTATGATCCCCTTCCAGCAACCCATCCCCCACAGTGACCTGGGTGTGAATATGCAGAGGACTGGAGTTGATGTCTAAGCCCTGAGTGTCTAGGGCAAGGCATTGTGGTTGCCAGCCCCTTGCTGTGTCAACAGTGCCATGTACAGGTGGCAGCATGGCAGGACCAAGCACCAAAAGCGTGCAGCATACAGCAAGATTCACATTTTTTTAACAAATACATGCTTAGGTCAAGCCCTTTGCCAAGTTACAAAGCTCAAAAAGACTGAATCTGGAATTCAATTCCACCTCACTACGGTTCACCAGCTCTTAACAATACATTGAGATATTGTATAATTACTCTCATTTTACATATGAGTAAACCAAAGCTTTTCAGGAGCACAGCCAGGATTAGAAACCAAACTGCTGACTCCAGATTTTTTTATTTTTCCGTGTCTGCCCTACTCTTTCCTCCCTTCATCCCCACTTTCCTTCTTGAAAACTTTCCAGAGTCAGAAAAATGATGAGCTGTAGACTGAGTGACACCCACTGAGGTGGCTGGGCTCTGTGCAGCAGAGCATGGAAATCTCTCATTTCTGCTAAGCCTCACTGATCGAGATGTTACTTGGTCTGGAGAAATGTATAAATGTGGGTGTTTTCTGCTTTGTCCTCATGGACGCGGTGCTGATCTCTCAAGACACTCCCAGTCATGAGGACTTTCCTCTTTCTCTTTGCTGTGCTCTTCTTTCTGACCCCAGGTAAAATGGGCATCTTACAGGGAAGGTGATCAGAGGTGCTGTCCCAGAGAGAGGGTCCCCTTCAGGAATGCCTGGGTGTGATCAACCCATCTACTACAAGAGGTGATATCCCCCAACGCCTCTTCTGTAATTCCTTTGCATTTTACATTGTTATCTAGGAGGGGCTGTCACAGGTTTGAAAGATAAAAGAAGGCCAGGAAAGATGCCTTTTGGCATTCAGTCTCATGCTCACTAACAAAAACAAAAATTGAGAAAAAATTAAAACAAGGATAGCAGTCTATGAACCTTTTAAAATGTAGTTATGGTAGAGATTGAGACAGGTAAAGAGGAGAGACAGGTAAGGATCTGAGCTTAGAGACACCTATGCATTCATGCCAGTCATGGCAACAGGTAAAGCAGCATAGCTTGGACTGCCATTCCTTGATCACATATCATCAAGCCACATAATGTGATGAGAGCTTCACATAAATGCATCTAGTCTTCCAGTGCCAGTGCCTTTAAGGAAAACTCTGTCTTACCTCTAATTTAATGGCAGTTAGAGAAAATCTTTGGGTTTGCTGGTCCATTTTACAAATTTTATTACAGATGAGAAATTGTGCCTCAGATGGGCTAAGTGTTTTCAGAGTCATATAGATAACCAAAACAAAGCCAGGGTAGGAGCCCAACTGTCCTTGCCACAGTAAGAGGCATTAAAGACGCCCTTCCCATATCAAACTCTCTTCACTTTCTCCTGCTCCTGGGAATCTCCAATGGCTCCAATTGTATCCTCTCCAAAATTAAGGCATGAGACCAGGCTCCTGTGAGCCTCCAGAGAGCTGAAGAAAGGGTCTCAAAGCCCACAGTAAAGTCCCAATTTGTGCCAGATGCCAGTATATACAATCCCAGGTATAATGCTCAACTTTTCACATCAGCTGCTCAGCTCTGGTCTGTTTTGTGACAAGCCTGTGAGAGTAGATTCTGTGTCAGGACACAGAGGATCTAGGACCCACAGTGACCTATGCCGTATTCAGGCCACTGGTTTTGATATGCACATTGAAACTGGCCAGAGTATCTTTTTCAGATCACTCATTATATAATTAGTCAAAAAAGATGTTTATACTATAAAATTATCTGTTAGATAATACTATAAAATTATCTGTTAGATAATACTGTAATTATAAAATTATTATTACTATAATTATTATATAATTATAGATACTTATCTATACTTACATAACACTTGTTATATAATTATTAGATAATCTAATAATTATCTATTAGATATACTAGAATATAATACTATACTATAATAGTATTTAGAGAAAATCTTTTTGGTTTAGTATAGTATTATAGTATAGCATAATATATACTATAATTATTTACTAGTATTACAGTATGGTATTATACTAGTATTATATACTATATAGTATTGTACTAGTATATATTATATATATATATATATTTTTTTTTTGAATAGAATCTCGCTCTGTTCCTTGGGCTGGAGTGCAGTGGCACAATCTCAGCTCACTGCAACTTCTGCCTCCTGGGTTCACGTGATTTTCCTGCCTCAGCCTCCTGAGTAGCTGGGATTACAGGCATCTGCCACCATGCCTGGCTAATTTTTTGTATTTTTAGTAGAGACGGGGTTTCACCATGTTGGTCATGCTGGTCTCCAACTCCTAACCTCATGATCCACCCTCCTCAGCCTCCCAAAGTGCTGGGATTACAGGTGTGAGCCACTGCACTTGGCCAGATATAGTATTATTTACTAGTATATAGTATAGTATGTATACTATTATAATACTCTAGTATATAGTATAGTATATATAGTACTATAATACACTAGTGTATAGTATAGTATATAATACTAGTATAATACTATAGTATATATACTATATTATTACTAGTGTATTATACTAGTATATACACTAGTATATAGTATAGTGTACATACTAGTATAATACACTGGTATATAGTATAGTATACTAGTATAATACACTAGTATAAGTATAGTATACTAGTATAATACACTAGTATATAGTATATATACTACTATAATACACTAGAATATAGTATAGTATATATACTAGTATAATACTATAGTATACACTATTATTCTAGAATATACTATAATACTAGTAATTTAATATATACTAAGCTATACTATAATACTATATTAAACCAAAAAGATTTTATCTCAATACCACACTATAGCCTATAGTATAGTATTATATTAGTATCTGCCTTACAGTAGGGCAGAGAGAACATAGACCCCTGCCACTGACAGCCAGCGTTCATCAAGCTTTGAAATAGTGGAGTATTTTCACTTATGAACTGATGTGCTGATCCTGGATAAGGATTAGTGCATATGCTGGCACTAATCCATCTGGCTGTAAGTTTTACACAGATGTGAATAAGTCACTTTTATATGTTGACATTAAATGTATATACATTATAGTTTAGACATTAAATGCAATCTCTGTACATCTGATGCCTTCATTATGTATACACAAATAGGGCAACTCTAAAATGTTGATCCTGATAAGACGTACTGTCTGTCCTTAACTTCAAGCAGGCTGCTCTTGGGACTGCTACTGATAAAGTCCTAAGGTGGGAACTGGAATTCTGTGCAAACTGAACTGAGAAAATCTTAGAAAAACATTCCCAACATGCTGCACCCTCCTTCTCTAAAGCACAAGTTTTCCACAGTCAATGTTTTGGTGGAATATGGAGGAGAAATCAGGCTGAGCCTTCCAAGCAAGTTTCTATCTACCACAGTAAACTCATTTTCTTTTCATATCTTTATCCCTTCCTTCACTCTGGTGTGGAGCTATCTCCTCAGTCTCAGCTCTTGCTCTACTCTCACCAAGTAGCAGCCTCTGAGAGTGCACCAGGAAAATTAGCAACCTCTGGGAGTGTTTATGGAACAAGTTGATAATTATCCCCAATAGATTTCAATCAAAGAACCATAGCTTACGTTTCCCAAAGCTCCTACAGAGCTTGGTCTCAAATGCTGGAAGACAAATGTATTCTTTCTGGTATTTCACCCTGTGTGACTACAAGACTGGAATATCAGATAAAAATCAGGTCCCCTACCATCTCTTCTACCGGTAGGATATGGCACTATGACAGCTTGTGAAAAAATTTCACCAACTAGTCATACAACTGTATCTGGCAAACATATATGCCTGAAAAGGGAATTAATCCAAATGGCTCCTTCCCTCGTGTAGCCAAGAATGCATTTTTTGATGAGAAATGTGACAAACTTAAAGGGACATGCAAGAACAATTGTCGGAAAAATGAAGAACTTATTGCTCTCTGCCAGAAGTCTCTGAAATGCTGGCAGACCATCCAGCCATGTGGGAACATTATAGATTAATGCAGAAGATTTGGGTTTCCAGAGAAGCATACATAACCTGTCTTGCCTCTGCTGTAGGCAGACACTTTAATAAAATAAATGACTGTCTTTGCTCAGTTTGTCAAGTGTTTCCTTTAGAAAGGAGAACAGCACTGCCTGACCTTAATGCTCCCTCCATCCTGGTTTATTTTTCTATCATTCTGGAGTAAATAAATTGTCCCAAAGCCATCTGATATTTTTCTTAAAAGAGGACTAGAAGAGACTAGAAATCGACAAATCTCTAGCTTCTACTCAGTCAGTTGGTGCTTACTAGCCTATTGAGATGAAAGAAGTAAACAAAAGAAAAGAAAGAAAAGAGAGAGAGGGAAGTAGAAAGAAGATGAATAGGTAGAGAAATGAGCACACTTTTTTTAATACAAAACAAAATTTTATTCTTTTTTTTCTTTTTCTTTTATTATACTTTAAGTTCTAGGGTACATGTGCACAAGTGCAGGTTTGTTACATATGTATACTGTGCCATGTTGGTGTGCTGCACCCGTTAACTCGTCATTTACATTAGGTATATCTCCTAATGCTATCCCTCCCCCCTCCCCCTACCCCACAACAGGCCCCAGTGTGTGATGTTCCCCTTCCTGTGTCCAAGTGTTCTCATTGTTCAATTCCTACCTATGAGTGAGAACATGCGGTGTTTGGTTTTTTGTCCTTGAAACTGGAAACCATCATTCTCAGCAAACTATCGCAAGAGTACACTTTTAAAAAATTTTTACCATCATGCCATATGCCCACATAAATGAGCATACATTTACATGAATAGCTACATGAACGACAAATTGATGGATAGGCAGTCCATTTATCAAGGACTTTTATGTGTCACACACACACACACACACACACCTGTCTAAATTAATCATCATGACTCCATGTCTTTCATTGGGGCTAGTTAAATATTTCCTATAGACTTGTTCTCTACACATAAGTCTGAGATAAAATTTGCTGACAGGCAAGGGGGTCGTAAATACCTCTATGACTCTCAGTAACTCCAGTGATTTAGACCCTCTTCCCCAAATCACTGCCTACAATTTTCCTAGAAACTAGCTGACAATTTACCTTCTGCTTCTAAGCCTCAAAATTACTGTTATGGTGGGAATGTGTTCTTCCAAAATTAATGCTGAAGCCTAATCCCCACGCTGGTGATTAACAGGTGAGGCCTTTGAGGAGGTGATTAAGCCTCAAGGGCCCTGCCCTCGTGAATGGAATTAGCACCCTTATAAAAGAGGTTGAAAGAAGCTGCCATGCTCCTTCCACCATGGGAGGACACAGCGTTTGTCTCTTCTGCCAGTGAAGGCTGAGCAACAAGGTGCTATCTTGAAAGCACAAACTGGGTCCTCAGGATATAATAAATCTTCTGAGGTCTTCCAGCCCCTAAAACTGTAAGTAATAAATTTCTGTTGTTTATAACTCACCCAGTATAAGATATTTTATTATAGCAGCATGAATGGACTGAGACAATTACTTAGTTTAAGTAAGAATTTCCTGTCATGTTTCTAGTGCTTAAGAGTTAGTTTTGGTTTCCTGCTGACTCAGAAATCTTGCCTTACCTCCACTTTAATTTTTCGAAGTCGATAGATTTAATTCTACTAGAATCAATAACCCTTTCATGAAAAGGATGTTTTAGTTACACTTTCTAATTTGAGATAATTGTAGATTCCTATATAGTTCCAAAAATAATAATAATAATGCAGAGAGATACCCAGATCTTTTACTCTATTTTCCTGAAAAGTAACATCTTTGTAAAACCATAGTGCAATATCACAACCAGGTTATTGACACTGATGCATAACATTTCCATTATCAGGAGGACTTTTCATGTTATGCTTTCAGAGCCACTCCCTCTTCCCTCACACCTCCACCTCCGTCTTAACCCCTGTATAAGTGATTTATTCTCCATTTCTACAGTTTTGTCCTTTTAGGAAGGCCATATAAATGGAATGTATAAATCCTTATTAGACTGGCTTTTTTCAGTCAGCATAACTTTCTGGGGATTCATCCAGGTTGTTGCATGTATCAGTAGCTCTTTCCTTCTTATTGTTGGGCAGTATTCCAGGATATGGATGAACCACAGTTTGTTTAATCACTCCCTCATCGTAGGCCATCTTTCTCTCTCTCTCTCTCTCTCTCTCCCCCTCCCTCCCTCTTTTCCCCCACTTCATTGCCTCCTCTTCTCCTCTCTACCTCTCCTTCTCTTTCTCTTTTGCATAGGGATATCTAATTGTTCAAGCACCATTTGTTGAGAAGACTATTCTTCCTCCATTACATTACTTTTCCTTCATTGATAGAGAGGAGTTGCTTTGGTCTTTTCTGAGCTATCCATTCTGTTCTGTTGCTTGTTTGGTCTATTTATTTATTGCTTCACCACTCCCACACTGCCTTCATCATTGCAGTTTTTTAGTGAGTCTTGATACAAGGTAATGTAAGTTCACTGTATTAACCCATTTTCACACTACTATAAAGAAATATCTGAGATGGGGCAATTTATGAAGAAAAAGAGGTTTAATGGACTTACAGTTCCACACAGTTGGGGAGGTCTCACGATCATGGCAGAAGGCAAAGGAGGAGCAAGGTATGTCTTACGTGGTGACAGGTAAGACAGTGTGTGCAGGGGAACTGACCTTTATAAAACCATCAGATCTTGTGAGACTTACTCATTATCATGAGAACAGCACAGAAGAAAAAAAAACCCCATGATTCATTTACTTCCCACCAGGTCCCTCCCATGACTCGTGGGGATTATGGGAGCAAGAATTCAAGATGAGATTTGGATGGGGGCACAAACCATATCATCCACCGACCTTGTTCTTTCCAGTATTGTATTGACGATCCTAGGTCTTTTGAATCAGTTTGGAAATATCAACAACATATCTTGCTAAAAGTTTGATTGGGATTATATTTAATCTATAGATCAAGTTGTAAATAATTGATATCTTCATGTTAAATTCTCTATTATATGAACACAGAATATTTCTCTTGTTAAAATAATTAAATGAGAGGTCATTAGACTGCAGGAGCTCAGTGCACTCGGTTTCTACATAAGCAAACTAAAACCCAACTCAGTTTGAATGGTAAAAGAAAACTTTAACCAATCAGAAACCACCAACTAACTTCTTTTTTTTTTTTTTTTTTTTGAGACAGAGTCTCACTTTGTCACCCAGGCTGGAGTGCAGTGGCGCAGTCTCGGCTCACTGCAAGCTCCGCCTCCCGGGTTCACGCCATTCTCCTGCCTCAGCCTCTCCGAGTAGCTGGGACTACAGGCGCCCGCCACCACGCCCGGCTAATTTTTTGTATTTTTTAGTAGAGACGGGGTTTCACCGTGGTCTCATCTCCTGACCTCGTGATCCACATTTTTTAGTAGAGACGGGGTTTCACCGTGGTCTCGATCTCCTGACCTCGTGATCCGCCCGCCTCGGCCTCCCAAAGTGCTGGGATTACAAGCGTGAGCCACCACGCCCGGCCTAACTTCTAACAAGGGACTGGGATGATTCAAATAAGGCTCTACTCCACTTTAACCAATTAAATGTTTAATTTGCCTTTCTTCCATTTTCACCCTATAAAAGCCTTTTCCTCATGCCTCTTTGCCTGTGCCCCAAAATACTTGTGATTTGGAGCCTGCCTGATTCTTAAGTTGATATCTGCTCAAAAGAAAACTTTAAGATTTTTGTGTGCCGAAGTTTATTTTTTAATAGTTCTATTGTCAGCAGAGGGACCCGAAGAAGCCCTGATGATGGTTCCTGGGACAATGAGTAACCAGATGTAGTTACCAGCTGAGCCCGTTATATTCATCGATTTCTCTCTGTGTCTGGATCCAACAGAAACTGGACTGGGTCCAACAGAAGGTCTTAAGAAGGTAGGGTTTGGGGAAGACAAAGAATCATCAGTTCATCCTTATCCAAGTAGTCTGGACCTGTCCATCTGGGACTTTAGCTACGTTTGTGTATAAAAATTATAGACCCAGAATCTGTGTTTTTCTAAATAAGTGTGTAAACTTTACCAATGACAACTTAGAATTACAGTGGTCACAGTGAAGACATTTTAACCTAAACAGTTATTCATCTATAAGCTACATTGAAAGAGAAGTGATCTTAAATGCCTCAGAAAAAAATGAGATATGTTTTTAATTGGCAAGCAGAGGCTTCTAAAAGACTAAGCAAATCAAAACTTGCCTTTCTTAAAGACTCTTTACAAAAGGCAAATTAAAAGCTTAAGCACTTAATCAGTGATGATAAAAAATTGTACATTGACTCACTCAACTCTGAATGCTCCTTCTTTTCCTCCTCTCTCTCTTCTTCCTCTGCCTAATTACTCTGATTCCACCAACCTCTTCACTCAGTTGCCTTTCTACTCTGAAAATGAGAAGAAAGTTAGGAAAATGCCTTTTAAAGTTAGTTCCTCTGATCAACTGTGTCTGCCTTCTTTAATTACCTTTATGTCTTGCTCAAAATCCAAACTGACAGAAATAGTGAAAGACTTCCCTAACCCAAAGGAAAACCCCCAGGAATTTGCTGAGGAATTTAGAATCTTCGTTTAAACATATAATCCATGACTTCCTGATCTTTGTCAATTTATCTACATGATACTGGGACCTGGTCAACCTGCAAATGGAGACCATGGCTGAATGGGACTAACCTGAGGATGATATTAAGGATCTTATGTCTCAAACAGCTGCAAGAGATGAACAAAAAAGAGGCAGGGGAAAAGAAAGCATTCTATAATCTTATAAGTAAATCTCATCTTTACCTGAGCCTGTGTCCCTGCACTGTGACTGTCACAAGAACTTTTTTTTTTTAAATCTCTGTCACAGGCTGGAGTACAGTGGCATGATCTCGGCTCACTGCAACCTCCTCCTTCCAGGTTCAGCGATTCTGCCTCAGCCTCCCAAGCAGCTGGGACTACAGGCACGTACCACCACACCTGGCTAATTTTTGTATTTTTTTAAGTAGAGATGGAGTTTCACCATATTGGGCAGGCTGGTCTTGAACTTCTGACCTTGTGATCCACCCACCTTGGCCTCCCAGAGTGCTGGGGTTACAAGCATGAGCCACCGTGCCCGGCTCACAAGAAATTCTTAGCTACCCCCATCCCTCAAGTGAGACAGGAAGGTCAGATGGGTCTGGAATAGGGAAACATCTTCCCCTCCAGGTGGGATATGGCTCTAGTAAAATCGTTTTTCCTGCAGAGGAGGAGGCTTTTGTTATGGGGAATCCTCTGGACATGTTTCACAATATCACTCTTCCCTTCTCCTTTCAGAGCAATGAGGGCTTCCATTCTGGCTCTTCACCATGAAAACCTTGGAGATTTCCTGGATTTAAAACCCAGGAGAGCAGCGGTTGAGAAGGCAGAGCCTTTGACCATAGTCTCTAGAAGTTTTCCACTCTCCTAAATGTCTACGTTCGGCCTCCAGCAAGTTGTCAAAATCACTGTAAGTGTTCCTGCTAGTTTATGGTTTTAGAGCTTCCATTCCAGGTTAGCTCATCTCAGCTGTGACTCCAGATTTCTGGGCGATGGGTTTGCCTGGAGCCCTCAGTTCCCTAATCGGTCCAAGAAAAGTCATTGATTTTTCCATTTATTTGGCTTTATTTTTCTTTTTTTAAGGATTCAAGTAGTGACTTTCAGTCTTTTTACTTGTAGCGACCGAAACCAGAACTCTGAAATACTTTATAAGGACTCAGCAAATAAAGCTTTTATTATTTTTTTCTCCTAAGAAGATATAGGATTTCTTTTGAAGTTTGGTTATTCATCCCTGTTTATGAATTCCTTTTTGTTTTTGAAGAGCTGCTGAATATTTATTATCATCAGAATTTTTCAATTTTCTTCAGAATCCCGGTCACATAGATGACCTTGAATATTGGCTGATTTTTTCCCTTGAAGCTCATCATCAAAAATTACTAAAGCCTGACATGTGGCAGGCTAGGAGGGTCCCATGGATCCTGCACGTTTGTGCTTGCTGTGTGTCTGCTGTGAGGAGAGTATCCGATGGCCTCTCCCTGCTGCACATTTGTAACCTGCGGCAGGATTCCAATGGCTACCACTCTCGCCCTGGCTGCTTCCAGTCAGTGAATGAGCACAATGTGGACTAGAGCTGGGCCATGTCTGCTGGCGTAAGACAGTCTTTGCACTGAGGTTCCCCACTGGCAATGCTGAAATTTTCTGCACTGCAGTCTGAGGCTCCCCAACTCCAAACCTTTTCACAGGTGTTAATTGACATCATGTTCTGAAGACTTCCCTACTCAATCTTGCTCCCTCTCCCCTTCATCTTTTTGTTTTGAATTTTTATTTTATTTTTTTTTTAAAGAAAGGGTTTGCTCTACTACCTACACTGGAGTGCAGTAGTGCCATCATAGCTTGCTGCAACCTCGAACTTCTGGCCTCAAGAGACCCTCCTGCCTCAGCCTCCCAAGTAGCTTGGACTATAGAGACACACCACCATCCCAGGCTAATTTTCTTTTTGTGGAGAGATGGGTCTCTCTATGCTGTCCATGATGGACTTAAACCCCTGAGCTCAAATGATCCTCCTCCCTCCCTCAGCCACCCAAAGTGCTGGGATTTATAGGTGTGAGCCACTGCACTGGCCCCTTTATCTTTCACAGACATTTCCCAATAAATTTATTTCCTTTCTAATTCCTGTTGATAAATGCTTCATGGAGCACCCAAACTGGCATAGTTTGTGATTTCTGATGTTCTATGCTATTCTGTTACCGTGTAAGGAGACCTGGGTTCCCATCACATTCTCCCCTAAGTGAGAACTCTGGGAAGACACACTGACTGCTAGATTTTGCTTAGGATGTGCAAGCAATGTAAGTCTGTCAGGCTTTGCCTAATCTGTGCTCTAGAATAAGGGGAGCTTATTTGAGAATGTCAACTTCCAAGACTGGACGTTTTTACTTTCTCTAAAATACTTCGTTTTAGAGAAATGAAGTCTTTTTTCTTAAAATAAAATTATCTGGTGTTTTCCCTAAGGGCAAATGCCAGGAGCATATGCTCTATACGTTTTGCCTGGGGTGGGGTTGGGTTAAATCCAGGGAGCATATACCCTGGGTTGAGGGCAGGGCATATGCTCTCTAGAAGGTTATGTTTTATTTGAAGCCATTGTTAGAAATACAGCATTCCCATAAATAGTCTCCTTTTAACCTCTCTTCTCACTCTTGTCCTCCTTTTCACCCAAGCCCTAAGTGAGCCTGTTGTTCTGTGGTTACAATCCCACCCTTGGACAGTGCCCGCCATCAAGTATTCCTTGTTGTCACTTGTCATCCTCATCCTACACTCTTTCTATCACAGAAATGTGCTGGGACCTCTCACGCATTTATGACCTCCCCACGCTCCGTGCCATTCTTCTCCTTAACATCATATGTTTGTTTCAGTGTTTACTTCAGCGAGGTCTTGGGGGCGATGGACTTCAATTCCATTACCCACATCACCATTTTCAACAAGTCTCCTGACTGAAACTTACTAAAATGGAAGAGAAAGTCCTCTCACCAGAATCAAGGAATGTCAAGGCTGGAAGGTATCTTAGAGATCATCTAATCCAATTCTTGCTTCAGAAACGATTCAGGGAAGCAAGGGAAGTGACTTGGACTTTACCTATGCTAATACTCTCTCCCCACCCTCAACACTGCCTGGCTGGCATTTCTGCAGCCCCAACACCTCCCCCACACTGTGCCTTGGTGAGTGTTCACCAAGGAACACTGCCTTTTGATAAGCCTCAGTAATCAGGAGCAGCCTTTGCCCATAAATACACCTGCCCTGCTCCTGCCTGGGGTGATTCCCTCCGACTTGCGTCTGCTTCTCGCCAGCAGCCCCAGCATTATGCAGAGACTTGTGCTGCTATTAACCATTTCTCTTCTACTCTATCAAGATCTTCCAGGTAAAAAGAGACTCTCAGCTGGAAATATACACAGTTGCTGGGGATGACAGATGGAGAAGAAAAACATTTGATTTAGAAAATACATCCCGAAGGATGGAGTAACCTTCTTCAATCCCAGCCTTTTTTCTCTTTGCTTTCATTGGGTCCATTAGTAAAATGCAGTATGTGGCAGTCCTTGTATGCACCTTACAGCCACGAGGCTTACTAGCTCAAGGAGGAAAAAAGAAACGTAGGAATCAGGAGTCCTAGATGTCCTTGGCCCCCTGTCACACACGGTAACAATTCCTCGTGGAATCCTCGGCGATGACGACCCACTAGCCGTGTTTGTTCCATTGCAGGGCAGCGGCGATTATTCATTGTTGATTTTGTGGAATAAGCTGCCTTCTTCCATCCTCCTCCTTCGGAACAGCTTTACTCTGCACAGAAAGGGCGCCTATTCAACCTCCTAAATTTTGCAACTTTCCATATCAAGTCAGATGATTAGGATTAAAGGGGATGCAGTGATTTCAGTAGGCAAGAACATAATTTACTGACAACACAAATAGCAGGTGCCTTTGAAGTCTGCTCAGGAAATTTTAAAGTTAGACTGAGATGTCAGCAATCTTCTGACTCCTACGTTAATCTGTGTCCCTAGAAGCATGTATTTCTTAATATATTTGCAAGGGATATGAGAGAGCACTTAATCTAATTCCCTTCTTTAAAGCTGAGCAACATTCTCTATAGTACAGTTAGAAAAATAAGATTTTTAGAGTTGCTTAACAAATCTAGCAGTGCTGGGACGAAACCAATTGTTTTGACTCATAGAAGCCATCGGATCTTCTCTTCCAAGCTGCTCAGTCGATTTTATGGGGCTTTGACAGACACCCAACACCCATCTTTGTACCCTTCCAGGCTGTGCCTGCTGTGATTCAAATGGGTTAATGATTTTTTTTCAGAGGGTACCTGTTTCAGTTAACTCTTCCTTGTTCTTTCTTCCCGTGTCATTTCCCAAAGACACTTCTGTGAAATTCTGCTATGAGCATGTTCCAGGTCTGTCAAAATATCATAGCAATTCATCAAAGATCAGGTTTTCTTCAACCTGTGATTCCAAGACAAAGAACTCTCGGGATGGAAAGCCTGGGTCAGGGATCCCTCCCAGAT